>NC_083317.1:114252242-114495092 GCF_963455315.2 Globicephala melas | reverse complement strand
TGTCTGGTAATTCCAATACATACAGTCTTTCTCTGTTTATTATTGTTACTATTGCTTCTCTGTTGTGACTTGTCAAGTTTTTCAATTCTGTGGAATTCTATTTGTTAGAAATTCTTTGAGAACTGGGTTAAAAGTAGATGCTTTCTCAGAGGATTTCTCTTAGTTTCTAGAAGTTGAGTGCATTACCAATTTGAGGTCACATAAAGTTAAAATTTTGACATGAATTTGTTCAGATCATATAAGTAGTATGAATTCTAACTCCAAATTGATATAAGGTTAGGCTTGTTGTTATAATATTTTAGAGGCAGACCTATTTGTTTTTTCTTTTTTCAATGCTGAGATTCAAGATAATCCATTTGTCTTGAAGTTGAGGGAAGGAGGTTTGTTGGGTATGTCTCCTTTCAGACACCTCCACTCGATGAAGATGCCCAGAGATTAGTTTCCGGTCCCTGATGCCCTCGAGGCTATGGAAAGCAAAGTTCAGTTTTTCCACTTCTTCAAAAGTCACCTGTGGTAATTAACTCTCAAGATTCCTGCCTTCAGATGGATTTTGGGTTGAGTATTTCTTACTTTCCTGTAAGTATATATCCATATTTTAAAATGTTTGTTTTAATTTATCTGGTATTCTGGTTGTTTTCATTGAGTCTATCTGAGGAACTAAGTCACCATATAATTGGAAATGGAACTTTCTACATGTTCTTTTTTTTTTTTTCTGCTGTACGCGGGCCTCTCACTGCTGTGGCCTCTCCCGTTGCGGAGCACAGGCTCCGGACGCGCAGGCTCAGCGGCCATGGCTCACGGGCCCAGCCGCTCCGCGGCATGTGGGATCTTCCCGGACCGGGGCACGAACCCGTGCCCCCTGCATCGGCAGGCGCACTCTCAACCACTGCGCCACCAGGGAAGCCCTACATGTTCGTTTTAATGGTGATCTCTTTTCATATTTCTGGAATAAATATTCAGTTGGTTATATTTGTGCATCTAAATGGTAAAGAACTTTTTTTACTTTTAAAAATTTTCTTGCCTAGTTACACTCAAGGAAAACAATTTTGACAGCATTGCTTTCCTTGTATTTTTTTTAATCCTAATACACAAATGTTATCCTAGTGTCTAACTTAGAATTCTATTATTTTAAAACTGCTATAACTTATAAAACTAAGCATACTCTTACCATATGATCCATCATTCGAACTCCTTGGTATTTACCCAAGGGAGGTGAAAACTTATATCTACACAAATGGCTGTTTATAGGAGCTTATTTCATAATTGCTAAAACTTGGAAACAGCCAAGATATCCTTCAGTAAATGAATGGATAAATAAACGTGTATCCAGATAATGGGATATTATTTAGCATTACAAAGAAATGAGTTATCAGGTCATGAAAAGATATGGAGGAACCTTGAATGCATATTACTAAGTGAAAGAAGCCAATCTGAAAAGGCTTCATATTGAATGATTCCAACTATATGAAATTCTGGAAAAGGCAACATGATACAGACAGTAAAAAATTTAATAGTTGCCAGGGGTTAGGTGAGAGGGAAGGATGAATAGGCAGAGCACAGAATATTTTTAAGGCAGTGAAACGACTCTGTATGATACTATAACGGTGGGTACATGTCATTATGCATTTATCCAAACCCATAGAATATAAAAACGTGAAGAGTGAGACGTAATGTAAATTATGGACTTTAGGTGATAATGATGTATCAGTTTAGGTTGACCAGTTGTAACAAACGTACCACTCTGTAGGGGATGTCGATAAGGGGCAAGGCTATGCATGTGTGGGGGCAGGAGGTATATGGAAAAACTCTATCTTCCACTCAGTTTTGCTGTGAACCTAAAAGTGCTCTAAAAAATAAAGTCTATTAAAAATGAAAAAAAACACATACACAGAAAAATCTGTTACAACCACACTATGTCAGATGCTATCCTCAACCAATTGTTGAATAAGAAGCACAAGTCATTTACCATATCAGTGTCTTTAAACCTAATGTTAGATGTCAGGAACAAAGTTTGAAAGAAAAAATCTTGCTTATCTTACTGTATAATAATTCACTCCATCAAGAAGTATAGCCTATGCTCCAATTAGTAGCTAGAGACTATATAGATTGAGTTATTGTTTCTCAGATTAAATTATAAGCTCATATTATTTGTAGAATTGCAGAAGAGTACAGAACAAACTTGTTTTCCGTTTTATGCTAAGTACCTGATACTTCTTATGATAGGAATTATTAATTTTTCATAGCTCTGTAAAGCTACTATTTCAGCTATAAAGCTGTTGTAAATAAAAGGATGTCTTTTTTAGACTCTATTTTCTTAGATTTATTTGTAACCTATTAGTTTTCATTATGTGTTCTTTCCATTTTAAATTCCTTGGTTATTAATAGAAAATTATTTCTTAGTAAGACTAAAGAGGGAGTTTCTGACTTAAAATATCCAGAAAACTCCAATCAGTTTTAATATACGACATGCTTATGAATAGTTTATTAGAATTTTCAACATATTGGCACTCTTCCTTTTCACTTATATTTTGTTTCTATTACTCATTAAAAATCTCCTAATTTTGATAACTTGAAGGCACTTAACTGTGGAAATGCCTGAAAAATCTAGAGGTGTAAGCTATCCTATAAAACATGATTTGTACTGATTGAACATATATGTATAATAAAATAAAATATAAAGTAGCAACATTTCTCAAATTATATATGTGTATTATATATAATCTATATTTTATATATTTTTATATTATATATCTCATAAATATACCATAATTTGATAGAAATTATTCAATTAAAATTATAATTAAATGTAAATATTATGCCCTAACATATTATAAATGTAACAATATATTAACATTTAACTACCAGTAGATTTAAAAGCTAAAGGGATGTTGAAAGCTGATTAATTTATTGAAACTTTAGTTTGAAAAAGCTAATGAGGTTAAGATTTCAGTCCCATTTTTGTGATAGAAGGACTTACAATTTTAGTGACACATATTAGATTATTACCATAGAAGTTATATCATATTAACAGTTGCAAGTTATGAATTATGATTATTATAATGTTGAATAACTAGTAAGGTTATTCTGAGTTTATTAATGACAATTATTTGTAACATATTATTGTCTTTTCTTACTATATAATACTATCAATCTTATTTCTGAACTACTTTAAGCTAAATATGGAAATTTGAGAGTAAGCTAATAAGACACAAGCCCTAGAGGTCTAACATTTTAAGCATATATAATTAAGAAAAGGTAGCACAACCTCAGAGTTTAGGGATTTAGTAATGTATGTCATTTTTTTGACCTTACTATGAAAAGTGACTTTAAACTCACAGAGGGTTTTGGTCGAAAGCACTAGAGTTTGACCTAATGAGTGTTAAAATGATTCCTTTACTTAACTGCACCACTTATTCCAAAAGTGGTACAAGTATTAAAGAAAAAAGAAAGGACTTATGTTTTAGTTAATGACTGTGAATTCAGTCTTTGCCAAGAAAAATAAAATGCTTGTGAAAGATTGAGGAGAATGTATGGGAAGTGATAAACTTTTCCATAGTGTTGTCATAATTAGCTTATATCTAACTGCCTAGACACTTCCTAAATTTCTTCTTTGTTAAAAGAATCAAATTTCATCTAGGATAATATGCCCTTGGTAATATGTTTAATTTTTATCATAAAAATCAGAAAGTAGAGTTTATATACTCAAACTTAATTTGAGTGTGAAGCACAATGTATCTGCTTTGAGAGTACAGAACATTATACCAGATGTTTGAGAGATTTTTTTGGTAATAGAAAAAGTGTTATTCATTTACAGTATTTTCTCCATTTTCAGTAATTTGATCTCTGAAAAATGTCTTATGGGCCAGTTGAAGCACAAATTGAACCAAGGACTCATCTAATAGGTTTTTAATCTTTTGATTTTCAAACAATAAAAAGAGAAAATGGGTTTGATAATCTTTGCAAGTGTCTCCCTTGTCATGGTGAAATACTGTAGTAGTAAATTAATCCCATCTGCCTATCTTAGAACATGTTTTGCAATTACTGTCTGAATCAGCTGCATATGTATAAGCAGCTTTTCTTATCCGAGGGAGGGGGCTTCTCTCTACCTAACATAAGCAGAAACATTTGAGTAAATGTGTATTTCATTCATACCATATATTGTGTACGCTGCAGAGAGATTTTTAAAATTTCAAGCTATAGAGAGTTGCTACATCTTAACTGTATACTATAATCTGAATATTATAAACTATAAATTATAAGGTAGTAACATTTATATTTATCACTTTTGATCTGCTTCATTTTCTATTTTTTTTCATTTAAGTTATATACATTTGTAATATGGTGCCCAAATCACCAAACAGCTTTTTTTTAAACCTGTTTTCATTTTTCTTCATTGAAAATTTTGCTCCATCAAGAGATTGTAAATGATCCCTTCATTGTTCAGGATGTTAATTCACTGCATCAGTTTATAATCCAAAATCTTCTGAAGATTCAGACAGGTGGATCTTTATCAATTTTCTTCCAACAGAAGTTGTTTTCAATATGACTAAGCATTTGCATCCTGAGAGTTAGTTTGCTGTTCAGCCTCATTTTTGTTTATTTTACATAAAATCATCCCTTTTATCTCCTTTAACTATTATCACCTCATCAAATATTATCCTCACAGATGCAGTAACGGAACTAAATGTCTTTTATCTCTACTTCTAGGAAGTTCCTCTAGGTCCTAAGAGATTTCTTCAGGCCAATTAAGAAAAGTTTCAGTTTCTATCCTGCCTCTTCTGGAGCAGTATTTTTTCCTACATGATTCCTTCTGAATCCCTTATGGAATTGCCTTCCAAGTATCTCCCCCCAACTTTTGTTTCTTTTTTGCTTCCTGGAATTTAATTACTAAAATTGAACTGTAAAAGATATAAAGGTTAGGGAGAATATGAAGTGAACACAAAATGTGTTTCTCCTCCTAGCAGATATTCCTAAGTTGTACAAATTTTCCTCACTCTCTGACTTATAAGCTTGCTGCATTTATCCCAGAGTTCCACATCTTTGACTCCTCACCCTCTCTAGAGCACTTGATATTTCCTTCATTTGAATGAAAAGAGTTGAGGACTTTTTCAACTCCCTTTCCCTAGGCCTTGTCTCATGGCCTACAGGAGCCTCCACTTCCAAATCAGCATCGTCCTTGTCAGGTCCCTTTTTACTCTGCTCCTGGTGCACAACCTGGTTGGTTATAAAAGGCACAAGTTAGACTGAACTGACTTAACTTGGTAAAACCACAGATTCAAACCCCAGCATTTCCAGTTACGTGTTTGACCCCTGAACGAAGTGACCTCGACTTGTAGCAGGAGGAACATCAGTAAAGTCTATGTTAGGCTTGTCTTTTACCTCCAGGCCCTGTCAAGCACCAGAGATGATTTCCTGTTTGAGCACAGTTTGGAATCACTTTCACTACTCAGAATTCTTTTTCCCCACCTTTTTCTGGTAAAGACTTTCCATTGACAGGAGTTGAAGAATTCATTCTCTTTTTCTTGCTCTCCTTTCTACAACTATAATTTTATATAAACTTATTATATGAGATAATAGGGCCAGACATGGTCTAAGAAAGGGCATCCACAGCCATATCAACCTCTGTGTTCACTACACGAAGCCCTGGACATACGGGAACTCCTCTGATGGTGATGAAGTTACGTGAGAGAGTAGAGGGAAAAACCCAGTACTGAACTACTGGTGAGAAGGAGAGAATAACAAAACGCATCAGTCTGAGGGAGCTCCATTTATGGGCTTTATTTTTTACTATCTGTAACCAAATTGAGTTATATAGATGGAACGCAACATTTTAACAGGGATTTTTGTCTATGTTAATATTTATATATTTGGTAGATCAAGTTAGAAAATAGGAGACATTAAAGTTTGGATTGACTGAGTGTAAGTAATATGTATTTATTGGCTGGCCAAAGCATCCCTGGTTGTAGAGTAAAGCACATTACCCTAACCTAGAGTTTAAACTAGTGAGTTTATTTTCCTCTTTTTAAACAAAATTTGGTGGGTGAGAAAAGGACCTGGACATCCCTGAGTAAAATCTTTCCTAGAAGGTTAGTACATTGGGCTGCCCTGAGAAAAGAGAGTGCCATCTTAAGATTGGTCAGTTACCAGAGACTAAGGGAGAGATGGGATATGGATTTATGAATGAGCAAAATTTTGAACAATAACCAAGAGCTCCAGAAGCACGCTTGCCCTAGGAAACAGCGTTGTACAAGAAAGGAGACTTAGGTTGCTTCTGTGTCCTGGCTATTATAAATAGAGCTGCAATGAACATTTTGGTACGTGACTCTTTTTGAATTATGGTTTGCTCAGGGTATATGCCCAGTAGTGGGATTGCTGGGTCATATGGTAGTTCTATTTGTAGTTTTTTAAGGAGCCTCCATACTGTTCTCCATAGTGGCTGTATCAATTTACATTCCCACCAATAGTGCAAGAGGGGTGGTTCCCTTTTCTCCACACCCTCTCCAGCATTTGTTGGTTGTAGCTTTTTTGATGATGGCCATTCTGACTGGTGTGAAGTGATACCTCATTGTTGTTTTGATTTGCATTTCTCTAATGATTAGTGATGTGGGCATCCTTTCATGTGTTTGTTGGCAATCTGTATATCTTCTTTGGAGAAATGTCTGTTTAGGTCTTCTGCCCATTTTTGGATTGGGTTGTTTGTTTTTTTGTTATTGAGCTGCATGAGCTGCTTGTAAATTTTGGAGATTAATCCTTTGTCAGTTGCTTCATTTGCAAATATTTTCTCCCATTCTGAGGGTCATCGTTTCGTCTTGTTTATGGTTTCCTTTGCTTTGCAAAAGCTTTTAAGTTTCATTAGGTCCCATTTGTTTATTTTTGTTTTTATTTCCATTTCTTTAGGAGGTGGATCAAAAAGGATCTTGCTGTGATTTATGTTATAGAGTGTTCTGCCTCTGTTTTCCTCTAAGAGTTTGATAGTGTCTGGCCTTACATTTAGGTCTTTAATCCGTTTTGAGTTTATTTTTGTGTATGGTGTTAGGGAGTGTCCTAAGTGTCCATCATCAGATGAGTGGATAAAGAAGATGTGGCACATATATACAATGGAATATTACTCAGCCATAAAAAGAAATGAAATTGAGATATTTGTAGTGAGGTGGATGGACCTAGAGTCTGTCATACAGAGTGAAGTAAGTCAGAGAGAGAAAAACAAATACCATATGCTAACACATATATATGGAATCTAAGGAAAAAAAAAAAAGGTCATGAAGAACCTAGGGGTAAGACGGGAATAAAGACACAGACCTACTAGAGAATGGACTTGAGGATATGGGGAGGGGGAAGGGTAAGCTGTGACAAAGCGAGAAAGAGGCATGGACGTATATACACTACCAAACATAAGGTAGATAGCTAGTGGGAAGCAGCTGCATAGCACAGGGAGATCAGCTAGGTGCTTTGTGACCACCTGGAGGGGTGGGATAGGGAGGGTGGGAGGGAGGGAGATGCAAGAGGGAAGAGATATGGGCACATATGTATAACTGATTCACTTTGTTATAAAGCAGAAACTAACGCACCATTGTAAAGCAATTATACCAAAATAAAGATGTTTAAAAAAAAAAAAAAAAGAGAGCAGATTGCTGAGAGCTGCATTGCCTTCTACTCAGATCAGTAAGATGCTGGAGAAGCCTATTCCCCAAAAGAACTGCTGACAAAGGCTTTGCTTCTGTGCTCATAAAATCTGCCAAAGTAAGGATTCCATGTTGGCCATTGCTCCAGCTGTATCAAAGAACCTAAATGTAAAACACCAAAACTTCAACCATTTTGAAGAAAATATGGCAAACTGTCTTCATGATCTTGGCCTAAGGAAGAATTTGGTTAAGACTCTAAAGGAATATCTATTCAAGGAAGGATTGACAAACTATATGATGCTCATATTAAGAAATTTTGCTCCTCAAAAGACCCCACAAGGAAAGTGAAAAGATCACTGGGAGAAGTTATTTAAAATGTGTATATTCCACAAAAATTATTATGCAGAATATATAGTGAACTCCTACTAATCAGGAAAATGCACCCAGAATCAAACCAAAGGGAAAATGGACAAAGGGTATGAAAAGGAAATTCATAAACTAGGAAAACCAACTGGCCAATAAACATAGCGTAAAGGATGTTCAAACTCATTGAAATGCAGGAAAATGCAAATTAAAATCACAACTAGAAACTATTTCACACCAATAAGATCAGTAAACACCAGGGAGTCTCGCAATACCAAATTAATGGGAGTGCAGATTAATGGGAATTCTCATTACTGGTGGTAGGACTATAATCTGGGACATCTACATTGGAGCACAATTTGATGAAATCTAGTAAAGCTGAATGTATAAACATGTCTCATAAACCAGCAATTTCACTCTTTGGTATATATCCCAAATGACTTCTTACATATGCGAGCAAGGAGATTTGTACAAGAAAATTTATAGCAGCATTGTTTGCAATTACGAAAACTTGGGGAAAAACCCCTAAATATCCGAAATGAAAAATTGTTTTTTCAACAACAGAATACTATTCATCAGCAACAATGAAAAAAACCCATAGGTATAAATCTCACAAATACAGTGTTGAAGCAAGATGTTGCAGAAGACTAGATATTATATTCCCATTCATAAGAAGTTTAAAATATAAAAATTATTAATATATTGTTCAGGGATGCATCCGTACAAATAGTCCATAAAAATATAAAGAAAAGTTGAACAAAAATATAAACAAAGGAGAGGGTGGGATTTTGAGGAGCATGCTATCAGAACAAATTGTATAAAAAGGTTTCAACTCTATCAACAATATTTAATATTTTCAGATTGAGGGTGGAAAACAAGTGTGGCTTTTTTCTTTTCAATTTTTTCTCTCTTATGGATGATATAAGTGAACATAAAAATTTTTCCAAGCTGATAATCTCTGCCTTTTAATAGGTAAACTTGCTGTTTTTTCCTTTTTGTTCTTGTTTCTTGTTTTTCTTCTGCAATTAGGGCTTCTTTGGAGTGACAAAGTTTTCTAAAGACAGCCTTGTTTGGTTTTCCTTTGCTCATTTGGAATTGGTAGATTCCATTCTTAAATTCTTAGACAACGTATTAACTACATATTTTTCTAACCAAACCTTTTAATTCAATATTTCAGTCTTTCTCCTGAAGATGAAAAGGACCCTATCATATTTTAACTTACCAATTAATAAGCCCCTTATGATTCTATTATAAAGTAATTCAGCTATTTATTCATTTATTTTTGTAAACAAATACTACAAAGTAGTTTTTTAATAACAAAAGATTTGGTTTACCAGTATAATATATCAATGTCTTTGCTGACTTTTTTTCCTGTATTCCACAACTTTCTTCTGGGTTCATTTTTCTTCTTGTTAAGTGTTTCAGACTCTCTTTATTACATACCCAAGAGCCATTTCCCCTTTCCTTAAATGCAAACATAGCCTGAGAAGGCAGAGGGAAGAACGCTAGGCACATTTCCATCTTCAGATTACAAATCATGATTGATTTAAGCTAGTTGGGATAATTGCGTTCTCTTTGGCTGCTGAATAATGTAAAATTGGGCATTTGCATTAGTTGTGGAGAGAGAAGTATATCAGGATAATATTTAAGGAGGCTTTCCCTTTCTGGTTAAAATGGAAAGTCTCATGAGGAAAGCCTGTTACCTCTTCCTGCCTACTTCTTGCATTCAACGTGGAAATGATTCTAGAAATGCAGCAGCCATTTTGTGGCAATGAGGTGGTATATATGAGAGGGGAATCTATCTGTCTATCTATCTATCTATCTATCATCTACCAAGCATGATGTTACAGACCTTGGGTCCTATCAACATCATTACATATCCAAATACAGTATATTCCTATCTGACATTTGCATCAGCATTTTCATTATACTTACTTTAGACTTTATCGGATGCTTAAATATTTTATCTAGAATAACAGTATTATTCTATTTAATTTTGTTTGCGATTTTTTTCTTTCTTTTTTATCATGGCAAAATGTACAAAATATTTACCATTTTAACTATTTTTAAGTGTACAGTTCAGTGGAATTAAGTACATTTACATTGTTGTGCAACTGTCACTACTGTTCATCTTCGGAACTTGGTTTTTTCTTCCCCAACTAAAACTCTGTAGTCATAAAATACTAACTCCTTATTCTCCCTTTCCTCCAGCCCCTGGCAACCACCATTCTACTTTCTGTCTCTGTAAATTTACTAGCCTAGTACCTCATATAAATGTAATTATACAGTATTTGTACTTTTATGACCGGCTTATTTCACTTAGCATAATGTCCTCAAGTTTCATCCATGTTGTAGTACATGTCAGAATTTCTTTCCCTTTGAAAGCTGAATAAAGTTCTATTGTGTATATATGCTACATTTTGTTTATCCATTTAAATGTCGATGGGCACTTGGATTGCTTCCACTCTTGGGTGTTGTGAATAATACTGCTATGAACATGGGTGTACAAATATCTGTTTGAATCCCTAATTTCAATTATTTTCTGTATATATATCCAGAAGTGGATATATATCCAGAAGTGAAAGTGCTGGATCATATAGTAATTCTAGTTTTAATTTTTTGAGGGACTGCCATACTGTTTTCCAAAGTGGTTGCACTATTTTATGTTGCCAACAGCAATGCACAAGTGTCCCATTCTCTCCTAACCATTCTCTCTTTGCTAACAACTGTTATTTTCTGGGGTTTGTTTTTGGATAATATAGCCATCCTAATTGGCGCGAATGCTGTGGTATGATTAGATTTCTGGTTGTGTTTTGTAATATTCACTTGGCCCATTTTGTGTGGAAAGTTATTTGAGTATTTGGGGTTTATTTTTATATTCCATCCCCATCCCTCTGCATACCTGCTCCTGGCTAGCAGATTTGTGGTGGCACAGATCCAAGGTTTCTCAATCCAGAGTCAGCTCTTAAAATGATGACTCAGGGCACTGTCCCTGGCTGAATTATCCCTCACTCTTTGTTCAGTTACTGATCATAAGGGTGAGTCAGAGTGATTTCACCTCCTCAGGTCCTTAGCCCTCTTATAAGACAGAGCTCCAAATGTACCTTCTTTTCCTTCTCCTTTTATGAGTGAGAGATCTCTACCATACCACCCTCCATCTCCTAACTTTTACACTGACCTTGACTCCAGTTTGCCATCTCTCATGATGAATTGAGTTACGATTATCCTATAGGAGTTTCTGACCCAGGTATATTACCTGTTTTATGTTCCTAGGATAAGCCAGGCCCATCTTTATCCCTGCTCACTTCTTTCCTTTCTATTTTTAAAGTTCTCAAAGTTTTAATTTTATCTGTAGCTTAGTGGTGATATTTTGGCTGCCTATAATTATTATCTATTTTTACTACATGTTTGATGTGGTGTATGTTTGAGGGCAACTATTCAATTGTGAATTTTCTGAACTGCCTTAATGTGAAGTCTTAAGATTTTAAAAATGAAATGATTCCTTTGCTCTTATTTAAGGCTACTTTGAGGTCACTTAAACAAATTTATCTTTCTAATTAGAGCACCCACTCACCTATATGTTCAGAGTTGGCTCTGTCTTAGAAGAGCTTAAAAAGCGAGGCCAGAACATTGTTATTAAATGTAAGGGCATCTTGATATTTGAGCATTAAATTTGCGGTATTTGCTGCTTCACCCTACTCTTTTTGTTTCTATGGATTATTTAATACTTGTTAGAACTTTGTCCAACTTCTTTACTTTGTTTCCCCTCGCAGTTTTTTTTTTAAATGCCTTTCTGGTTTCTAAATCACTGCTTACTCTAAGCATTAATATTCATGTATGACCTGATTTATTCTTTACCTTCTGGTTTGACTTATGATCGGTTTTTCATACTTTTTAAAAATGTTTATTCTTTCTTTATTTAATTTTCTTATAAGTCATCCATTTGATACACATCAGTGTATATATGTCAATCCCAATCTCCCAATTCATCACACCACAACCTCCCCGTACCCCCCCTTTCCCCTTTGGTGTCCATACATTTTTTCTCTACATCTGTGTCTCAATTTCTGCTCTGCAAACTGGTTCATCTATACCATTTTCTTTTCTTTTTTTTTTTTTTGGTACGCGGTCCTCTCACTGTTGTAGCCTCTCCCGCCGCGGAGCACAGGCTCCGGATGCGCAGGCTCAGCGGCCATGGCTCATGAGCCTAGCCGCGGCATGTGGGACCTTCCCGGACCGGGGCACGAACCCGTGCCCCCTGCATCGGCAGACGGACTCTCAACCACTGCGCCACCAGGGAAGCCCTGTACCATTTTCTAGATTCCACATATATATGTTAATATACGATATTTGATTTTCTCTTTCTGATTTACTTCACTGTGTATGACAGTCTATATGCATCCATGTCTCTACAAATGACTCAATTTCATTCCTTTTTATGGCTGAGTAATATTCCATTGTATATATATACCACATCTTCTTTATCTATTCATCTGTTGATGGGCATTTAGGTTGTTTCCATGACCTAGCTATTGTAAATAGTGCTGCAATGAACACTGAGGTGAATGTGTATTTTTGAATTATGGTTTTCTCTGGGTATATGCCCAGCAGTGAGATTGCTGGGTCATATGGTAATTCTATTTTTAGTTCTGTAAGGAACCTCCATACTGTTCTCCATAGTGGCTGTATCAATTTACATTCCCACCAACAGTGCAAGAGTGTTCCCTTTTCTCCACACTCTCTCCAGCATTTGTTGTTTATAGATTTTCTGATGATGCCCATTCTAACTGGTGTGAGGTGATACCTCATTGTAGTTTTGATTTGCATTTCTCTAATAATTAGTGATGTTGAGCAGCTTTTCATGTGCTTCATGGCCATCTGTATATCGTCTTTGGAGAAATGTCTATTTAGGTCTTCTGCCAATTTTTGGATTGGGTTTTTGTTTTTTTAATATTGAGTTGCATGAGCTGTTTATATATTTTGGAGATTAATCCTTTGTCCGATGATTCATTTGCAAACATTTTCTCCCATTCTGAGGTTTGGCTTTTTGTCTTGTTTATGGTTTCCTTTGCTGTGCAAAAACTTTTAAGTTTCATTAGGTCCTATTTGTTTATTTTTGTTTTTATTTCCATTTCTCTAGTAGGTGGGTCAAAAAGGATCTTGCTGTGATTTATGTCATAGAGTGTTCTGCCTATGCTTTCCCCTGCGAGTTTGATGGTATCTGGCCTTACATTTAGTTGTCTAATCCATTTTGAGTTTATTTTTGTGTACGCTGTTAGGGAGTGTTCTAATTTCTTTCTTTTACATGTAGCTGTCCAGTTTTCCCAGCACCACTTATTGAAGAGGCTGTCTTTTCTCCACTTTATATTCTTGCCTCCTTTATCAAAGATAAGGTGACCATATGTGCGTGGGTTTATCTCTGGGCTTTCTATCCTGTTCCGTTGATCTATATTTCTGTTTTTGTGCCAGTACCATACTGTCTTGATTACTGTAGCATTGTACTATAGTCTGAAGTTGGGTAGTCTGATTCCTCTAGCTCCGTTTTTTTCCGTCAAGACTGCTTTGGCTATTTGGGGTCTTTTGTGTCTCCATACAAATTTTAAGATTTTTTGTTCTAGTTCTGTAAAAAATGCCATTGGTAATTTCATAGGGATTGCACTGAATCTGTACATTGCTTTGGATAATATAGTCATTTTCACAATATTGATTCTTCCAATCCAAGAACATGGTATATCTTTCCATCTGTTGGTATCATCTTTAATTTCTTTCATCAATGTCTTACAGTTTTCTGCATACAGGTCTTTTGTCTCCCTATGTAGGTTTATTCCTAGGTATTTTATTCTTTTTGTTGCAATGGTAAATGGGAGTGTTTCCTTAATTTCTCTTTCAGATTTTTCATCATTAGTGTTTAGGAATGCAAGAGATTTCTGTGCATTAATTTTGTATCCTGCAACTTTACCAAATTCATTGATTAGCTCTCATAGTTTTCTGGTGGCATCTTTAGGATTTTCTATGTATAGTACCATGTCATCTGCAAACAGTGACAGTTTTACTTCTTCTTTTCCAATATGTATTACTTTTATTTCTTTTTCTTCTCTGATTGCTGTGGCTAGGACTTCCAAAACTATGTTGAATAATAGTGGTGAGGGTGGATATCCTTGTCTTGTTCTTGATCTTAGAGGAAATGCTTTCAGTTTTTCACCATTGAGAATGATGTTTGCTGTGGGTTTGTTGTATATGTCCTTTTTTATGTTGAAGTAGGTTCCCTCTATGCCCACTTTCTGGAGAGGTTTTATCAAGAATGGGTGTTGAATTTTGTCAGAAGCATTTTCTGCATCTATTGAGATGATCATATGGTTTTTATTCTTCAGTTTGTTAATATGGTGTATTACACTGATTGATATGTGTATATTGAAGAATTCTTGCATCTCTGGGGTAAATCCCACTTGATCATGGTGTATGATCCTTTTAATATGCTGTTGGATTATTTTTGCTAGTATTTTGTTGAGGATTTTTACATCTATATTCATCAGTGATATTGGTCTGTAATTTTCTTTTTTTGTAGTATCTTTGTCTGGTTTTGGTATCAGGGTGATGGTGGCCTCATAGAATGAGTTTGGGAGTTTTCCTTCCTCTGCAATTCTTTGGAAGAATTTGAGAAGGATGGGTGTTAGCTCTTCTGTAAATGTTTGATAGAATTCACCTGTGAAGCCATCTGGTCCTGGACTTTTCTTTGTTGGAAGATTTTAAATCACAGTTTCAATTTCATTACTTGAGATTGGTCTGTTCATATTTTCTATTTCTTTCTGGTTCAGTCTTGGATGGTTATATCTTTCTAAGAATTTGTGCATTTCTTCCAGGTTTTCCATTTTATTGGCATAGAGTTGCTTGTAGCAGTCTCTCAGGATGCTTTGTATTTCTGCTGTGTCTGTTGTAACTTTTCCTTTTTCATTTCTAATTTTATTGCTTTGAGTCCTCTCCCTCTTTTTCTTGATGAGTCTGGCTAATGGTTTATTGATTTTGTTTATCTTCTCAAAGAACCACCTTTTACTTTTATTGATCTTTGCTACTGTTCTTTGTTTCTATTTCATTCATTTCTGTTCTGATCTGTATGATTTCTTTCCTTCTGCTAACTTTGGGTTTTGTTTGTACTTCTTTCTCTAGTTACTTTAGGTGTAATGTTAGATTCTTTATTTGAGATTTTTCTGGTTTCTTGAGGTATGCTTGTATAGCTATAAACTTCCCTCTTATAACTGCATTTGCTGCATGCCATAGGTTTTGGATCGTCGTGTTTTCAATGTCCTTTGTCTGTAGGTATTTTTTGATTTCCTCTTTGATTTCTTCAGTGATCTCATGGTTATTTACTAACGTATTGTTTAGCCTCCATGTGTTTGTGTTTCTTACGTTTTTTTTTTCCTGTAATTGATTTCTAATCTCATAATGTTGTGGTCAGAAAAGATGCTTAATATGATTTCAGTTTTCTTAAATTTACTGAGGCTTGATTTGTGACCCACGATGTGATCCATCCTGGAGAATGTTCTGTGCATACTTGAGAAGAAAGTATAATCTTCTGTTTTTGTATGGAATGTCCTATAAATATCAATTAAATCTGTCTGGTCTATTGTGTCATTTAAAGCTATATTTCCTTCTTAATTGTCTGTTTGGATGATCTGTCCATTGGTGTAAGTGAGTTGTTAAAGTCCCCCACTATTATTGTGTTACTGTCGATTTCCTCTTTTAGAGCTGTTAGCAGTTGTCTTATGTAATGAGTTGCTCCTATGTTGGGTGCATATATATTTATAATTGTTATATCTTCTTCTTGGATTGATCCCTTGATCATTATGTCGTGTCCTTCCTTGTCTCTTGTAGCATTCTTTATTTTAAAGTCTATTTTGTTTGATATGATATTGCTACTCCAGCTTTCTTTTGATTTCCATTTGCATGGATATGTTTTTGCATCCCCTCACTTTCAGTCTGTATGTGTCCCTCGGTCTGAAATGGGTCTCTTGTAGACAGCATATATATGGATCTTGTTTTTGTATCCATTCAGCCAGCTGGTGTCTTTTGTTTGGAGCATTTAATCCATTCACGTTTAAGGTAATTATCGATATGTATGTTCCTGTGACCATTTTCTTTATTATTTTGGGTTTGTTTTTGTAGGTCCTTTTCTTCTCTTGTGTTTCCTACTTAGAGAAGTTCCTTTAGCATTTGTTGTAGATCTGGTTTGGTGGTGCTGAATTCTCTTAGCTTTTGCTTGTCTGTAAAGCTTTTGATTTCTCCATCAAATCTGAATGAGATCCTTGCTGGGTAGAATATTCTTGGTTGTAGGTTCTTCCCTTTCACCACTTTAAGTATATCATGCCACTCCCTTCTGGCTTGTAGAGTTTCTGCTGAGAAATCAGCTGTTAACCTTATGGGAGTTCCCTCGTATTTTATTTGTTGGTTTTCCCTTGCTGCTTTCAATAATTTTTCTTTGCCTTTAATTTTTACGAATTTGATTACTGTGTGTCTCGGCATGTTTCCCCTTGGGTTATTCTGTATGGGACTCTCTGCGCTTCCTGGACTTGTGTGGCCATTTACTTTCCCATTTTAGGGAAGTTTTCGACTATAATCTCTTCAAATATTTTCTCAGGTCTTTTCTCTCTCTCTTCTCCTTCTGGGACCTGTATAATGTGAATGATGTTGTGTTTAATGTTGTCCCAGAGGTCTCTTAGGCTGTCTTCATTTCTTTTCATTCTTTTTTCTTTATTCTGTTCTGCAGCAGTGAATTCCACCATTCTGTATTCCAGGTCACTTATCCGTTCTTCTGCCTCAGTTTTTCTGCTATTGATTCCTTCTAGTGTAATTTTCATTTCAGTTATTGTATTGTTCATCTCTCTTTGTTTGTTCTTTAGTTCTTCTAGATGTTTGTTAAACATTTCTTGCATCTTCTCAATCTTTGCCTCCATTCTTTTTCCCAGGTCCTGGTACATCTTCACTATCATTATTCTGAATTCTTTTTCTGGAAGATTGCCTACCTCCATTTATTTAGTTGTTTTTCTGGTGTTTTATCTTGTTCCTTCATCTGGTACATAGCCCTCTGCCTTTTCATCTTGTCTGTCTTTCTGTGAATGTGGTTTTTGTTCCACAGGCTGCAGGATTGTATCATTTTTCATACTTTTTACTCTAGCATTTTAATTGTTTTTTTGTCTAGAATTTCATTTCCTTGCCTTCTTATGGGTTTCCTTATAAGCCTCAGTCCTCTCAGGTCTCTCACTTAGTATTATGGGAAGGATCCTATATAGCAGGATCGATGACAGTTCAACTGCCTTTCAAGAATAGCCATAATTTAAAAATATTTGATTTAAACAATTTTATAAAATATTCAGTCATTTTTGTTTCAACTTTCATGTATATCTTTTGTTAATCATAGTTTAATAATTTTTGATGTGTACTTTTGAAAATAATGAGTTATGTCTGTAGTACACATAGTTACAAGTATACTGTAAACCTGGCTAGAAAACAGTATTTCTACAAAAACGTGCAATCTAAAAAACAAACAAACAAAACAGCAAGCCCATAGATACAGAGAACAGACTGGTGGTTGCAAGAGGTGGGGGTGGGGGAGATGTGGGAGAATGGGTGAACTATTTTTTAAGTTTTAGTTTAAATAAATTGAATAAAAATAAAGAAATCTGTCAATACACTGCCTGACTGAGATAACACTGAGATAATGGAAAAGAGATTTCAGTGACCACATGCATCAAAGAATATAGTCTTTGTAAAAACAGTTTGAAAAGTCACTTAAAAAATGGATGATTTATAGCTCACAGAATGCCACAATGGCAAAACCTGGGGAGGGGGTAGAATCTAATTTTCACAGTTACCACATTATAATATGCAAAATGTCCAGGTTTCAATACAAAAGTGTAATTGATATGAAGAAACTGGGAAATGCAATCCATTCATGTGAAATAAAGAAATTGGTGGAAATTGTCCCTGAGGAAGTCCAAAAATTGGACTTATGAGACAAAGACTTTAAAAACAGCTGTCTTAATATGTGCTCAAAGGGCTAAAGGAAACCAGGGGCAAAGAACAAAAGAAAATAAAGAGAATAATATCTCAATATACAGAGAATATCAATAAAGATATAAAAATTGCAAACAGAAAAAAAGGGATTATGGTAAATGCATGTGAGAATCCTGGGCATTTATTCATTCATTAATGTATATATTTAATGAGCACCCATTCCTCATGCACTGTAAATACAAATATGAATAAAACATAGGCTCAGGCTTCAAGAAGCTCCCTGTCTAGCACAGTGACAGATATACAAGCAGGTAATTCCACTTGTAATGTGATAAATGCATAATAGTAGGAGGCATGGCAGAGACAGCTGTTAAACTTGCCCAGAAGAGCCTGATAAAACGTCACAGAAAAATACTTTTTTCAGCTGTATCTTATAAGGTGAGTAAACCTTGCCATGTATGCAATGTGAGGAAAGGCTTTCTAAGGAGAAAGGGTCAGCATGTACAAACATTAAAGGTTTATTTTCTGTTCAGAAGGTGACCATGAGGATGAAGTGTCAAGAGCATGGTATAAACATTAAGAAATTACACAGTAAATAGAGGTTTGGGCAAGGGTTTAAAAGGCCCTCTGTGCCTTACTGAGGGGCTCAAATTTTATCCTGAATACATTGGAGAACTAGGGTATCCATTATAGAATGGCTACTTGAGGGCAATATGGTCCTTCATGTAAGAGTAAGGCTTGGGAAGACACAGAGTAGAGGAGGAGCTTATTTAAACCACCTGGTAATTAATGAAAAAAAAATGGCAGAATGGATCTGGGATCCATGGCTGAGGTTGGACTGTTGAACTTTTGACTGTAGTGATTGTGGGGGAGAAGTAGGATAGTGTCCTTTTAGAGTATTCAAGTATTAAAGGAAAAGCATCTTAAAGAGGAAGAAAAATCTAAGGCCGAGAGGAAATACAGAAGAGGGGACTAGAGAAAGCATTAAAACATGGGGACAGCATTAAAATTCTGTCTCCATTGTACAATTTGGTGTCGTTCCCTTAAAGTCTATGAGAGTGAAGCCCTCTGTAATTCTTCTGTACAACCTGTATGGTTAGATGCAGTCAAGAGTAGAGCAACCCAGTAAAAGAATGAAATTAGAACACTCTCTAACACCATATACAAAAATAAACTCAAAATGGAATAACAACCGAAGTGTAAGACCAGATACTATAAAAGTCCTAGAGGAAAACATAGATAGAACACTCTTTGACATAAATCGCAGAATATTTTTTTGGATCCCCTCCTTGAGTAATGGAAACAAAAGAAAAATAAACAAATGGGGCCTCTTTAAACTTAAAAGCTTTTGCACAGCAAAGAAACCCATAACCAAAGCGAAAAGACAACCTCTGGAATGGAAGAAAATATTTGCAAACTATGAAACCGACAACACACAGAGCTCAAGCTTAAAGGTCAGAAATGGACCATTGGTGGCTCTGAGGTCTGAATAAATCCAGTGTCTAATATAGGTGAGGTCACCCCAAATCAGCATGTCAGCAACATTCTAGTATACCAGTCTTGCATAATCCCATGAAAGAAATACTTCACCAGCCAATGGGAAGAATTCGCCCATCAGGACACCCTCCTGGCCTGTAGGCACAATTCGCAGAGTTCCGTAGAGTGTCTGGTCAACCCTATATCTGAGGTAGAGGGCCAAGGAATGTCCCAAAAGGAAGAAATAGGAAGTAGTTCTAGGCTTGGGACACCTAACCCAGACTGCACTGCAGGCCTTAGACAGTCCAAGCCACTGAATAGGGACTTAGAAAATTTCGAGGTTGGTACATCTGACAGCCAGGCTCATGTACCATCAGGTCTGAGCTCAGGGAACCCTACCCAGCTGCCACTGCCAATCATAGCTGACCCCAAGCATAATAGAGGGAGACTCAAAAAATACTTGAGGAAAGCATTCAAGAGCATGGGGCACTCTGAGGCATGGGTTCTAGTGTAGCACCCTACCTGCTCACATCTTATGGTGGTTCTAATCCTTGATATTGATTCAGAATATCTGTAGCCATGGGTAGGAGTCTCCTTTAGCATTTTTTTTTGCACTGTAGTTAAAAGCTAACAGCCATTAAGCATTTTGGATGTGCCAAGCATTTTGCTAACAATCTCTAACGTACACTCTTCAAATTCACTAACAGTCTCATGTGGTAGTGGTTATTGTTAACTCTCGCACATAGGAGGGAAGTGACTTTAAGAAATTGAGTAACCTATAAATATCATATAAACAATGAGTATTGGAGCCAGGAATTGAATCTGAGTCTATGTAACATCAAAACCCATGCTCTTGAGGGTGACTCTAAACTTCCTATTCTCTGAGGTAGGAGGTAAAAGGCATGAGTAACCCTCACTAGCCTGACTCCAGTCCTGTATCCTTTTCGAATCAAGCTCTCTCTGGTATCAAAGTGTAGGCTGTTTGATACAATCCAAAGTACTCACAGAAATAGGGCAGATGCAATCCCAACAGATCACTCAAGTGATATAATCAGGGTGCTGTTTGAAAAAAAAAAGGGGGGAAATAGGTACCGAGATAGAAATATTTTGTTTGTAGTGTTATGAAGAATCACCTTATTTTGTGTTTTTGTTTTTTCTTATCCATGTGAGCAGGGGATAGGAGTTTAAAATAATGTAAGAAGGCAACATACATAAAACAGTTTTTCCAAGGCTCCATTAAAAGCCAGATCTTAGACATTCATTTTGGAAGTAAATCTTTTTCCGTGCATTTAGAATAGCACAGCATCTGGCCTTGATTAAGTAAGCCAGTTGTCTGGGGACAAAGTGGAGAGACAGGAAGAGTCGGGAGTGAAGGAAAAGAAAAAAGACGGCTCCCAGCAATAATCAAAGACTCCTCCTTTTCCCACTTGTTCTGTTGTTCCAGATTTTGGCTTTTGTGGATTTGACTTTTTCAAGTGGTAGGTAGTGTTTATGCATCTGCTATAATCTCCTCCTTGGCAGTTTTATCAAATTTTTTTTTTTTTGACTAAATTTCCTTTCGAGACGCTAGACCCTCATCCCTAAAGTGACTGAGTCCACTGCCACTGTCCCCTTGTCTGGGCACTATTCCTGAATTTATCTACTAACTGGGAAAGGGAGTACCAAGAAGCTCCCAAGTGGATCGTGCAGGTGTCAAAAGCATTTCCTCCGCTCCCACTCTTACAGCAGCTCTGCACCTATCTGGTGATCAGGGTCAGTTACCCCTGCCAAATGTTGACTCCTCTTCTTGCTGCTTGGCACATGGAGCTGCGAAGTGGGTCCATGAAGTTCTTTATGCTGTTCAGCTGGAAGTAGGACTCCCAACATGTGCTTTTAACCATCTTAAACTCTTGCAAATCCCGGAGCTTACTTTGCTGTCACTCCAGCCTTGCTGTTCATGGTGATAATTGTACTCACTGGTATTCTGACAGTTACACCTTGCCACACAGCCTCTATTGTTTCCAGTTGTTATCCGCATTGCAATCAGTGAGCCCAGTTCTGTGAAACCTTGAGTCTGAAAGGAGAGCCTCTACGGAACTTCATGGATGCTGAGGTCCACCCATCGGCATGTTCCTGTGGGCCAGTGTGTGGAAGAGTCCTCTAGGGGGGTTTGTAGACTCACAAAATAGATCTACTCTAAAATGCTTACATTTCTGGGCCTTTAAACCCCTTCTTTCATCATTTATCAAGGCAGTTCTGGATTTCTATCTTATTTAACGTGAGCCATCACTTTTTCCATGCTTCTGAAAGCTATCTGGATATGTATACCATCTCCCAATATCCTTTCTAGGGTATAAAATTCTGTATTCCAGAAAAGTATATGTTTCCAATTTAGTCCATCATAATCCAGACCCATGATTAATCTCCCAGCTCCTGCTGATACATAATGGCTAGTTTCTGAAGTTCTTTCATCCTTTCCTTCCTTAGCTGACTCAGAATATCCGTAGCCAGGTTATATTGGGACATAATTTTAATTATTGGCCTAGTAGCCAGGAAGGGAGAGGAAGATCCTGAGGCAAGGTGGGGAGAGGGAAGTGGAATGCTATTTTTCAAGGGAGAGACCCCTGAAGCAACTTCAAGGGAGGGGGAAATGATAGCCCTTATTAGTGAGCCACTTCTGAAGGCTCAGCGAGTCCAGAGGAATCTAGGGAACCAAGATTTTCATGTGCGTCAACACAGATGTGCGCATTCTACGTACAGGCTTCCATTCTCTCCCAAACAGGACTCTGAACCTTAGCTGTGACTTTAACCTTTTTTGGAACTTGACAACTCTGAGAATTAAGGCCTGGGCCTCAGCATTTTCTGCTTTCTCAGTACAGGATATGTGAGCCTCTTTGTAGGCTGCCACAAAGATGCTCCAGCTTCCACACTTAGATTTTAATTGCTGATTAATCACTCTTGGCTTTTTGTTACCTTTCCCGACTTCAGCAGTTTAATAATGGCTACTTAAAGCCATTGTCTTCACAGTTAGTACTTTCTCCGTATCTATAAAACCACACCAGCTAATGTATTTTCCATTGATAGAGCATCCCAGTTCACCAGTGGGGAACAGCTGTACTGCTAGCTCGTCCCAGGGGCTATCTGTACTCCTCGAATAAACAATAATGGAGTGCCTATTGCCCTCTAGGCTGTAGGTGACCCACCTCCAAAATCCCATAATAGCATTTGTTTTCTTGTACCTAAATGTGGACCATCCCCTCTCCTAGGCTGTTTTCTAGGAGGCAGACACTGAGATGGATATTAGCATGTAACACATTAATTAAGGAGTACTCTTAGTATCAACACCTGTATAAGGGAGAGGATGAAAGCAGGATTGGGCAGAAGAAGCTGAACTCTGGTGAAGTCCCATCAAAGGCCTCAGCCAACTGCCTTCTCAGCCCTCAAGCCAGGATGGCCCTTGCGAATCATCCTGAGTTGTAGGGAGGGGGCCGAGCATTTATATTTCTGCATTGATGAGTCACTATAATAGGCTTTCCTGGAAGGAGGTGTTGCCTTGGATGAGGGCATTTTCTTTGGCCAAGGGAGTTCTCAAGGAGGGTAGACCATAGGGGCCATCTTCTAGTAGCACTCTCAGGTTTTGGGGGACTAAGTGCTTCATTTTTTTTTTTTTTTTGTGGTACGCAGGCCTCTCACTGCTGTGGCCTCTCCCGTTGCGGAGCACAGGCTCCGGACGCGCAGGCTCAGCAGCCATGGCTCACGGGCCCAGCCGCTCCGCAGCATGTGGGATCCTCCCGGATTGGGGCAGGAACCCGTGTCCCCTGCATCGGCAGGCGGACTCTCAACCACTGCGCCACCTAAGTGCTTCATTCTTGAAGAACAATTTTGATCATGCATCACAGTGTGCACCTCAAAATCCAAATAAAATGTAAATGAACATTGAGCTAGGTGCATGGTCTTTCCACTTATGTCCTGGGCTGTTGACATTTGGGAATAGGTAATGTAGCACTTCTTAGTCTTTGGAACAAGAAATTGTATAAATCTAGAAGATTTCAGCAAGACTCTTCATGTCTTTTTTTTTTTACTTCCTGTAAGTGAGGAACACATAGTCCAGTGAATCTTTGTCTCTGTGAAGCTTTAGGACTATTCAGCATTATTCAGACTATAAAAGATACCATATTTTTGTCTCAGAAAAAATAATCATAGGAATATGCTTAACTGACCATGTCTTTTTTTCCCCCCTAAATAATTAAAGATCAATTCACATTAGAAAAATTTAAGGAGGAATTCATTCTATTTAAGTACTATAATATGGTCTTATTTGCTATGTTAACAAATTTAAAAATTGATATGAAAAATTTAAATAGTTTAGCAATATAGTTTTGGTCTCATTTTTATAATTACAGCAAAAATACGAAAAAATTAAAATACTATACCAATTTCTTTGTATTTTTCACATTTGCATCAAGTAGCTCTATAGCTATTGCTCCATGACCTCTTGGTATTTAAACTTCTGACTTTATAGTCATTTCTTTAATAATTTAGGTGATAATTTAAAATAAATATTAATACTAAAAGAAAACAAAGAGATCATGTAGTTAAAAAAAATCACTTGTCTTTAAGATTAAAAAAACACAGCCATTTAGGCTATCTAAGTTACTGTAGTAAACATAAAAATTTAGAGGCAGAACTTGGACTTAGAAGGGGAAGGAGAGAGAGTGATAGATTTACCTCTGCAAATATTAACAGGTATTCCTTTTCAATACAGTGTTTCATATGTTCTTTTCTGCTTATGTGCTAATATTGTCAAAAATTAAAAATGAACTTTTGAAAGATGGTAGGCTTTTTTTTTTGCCAATTGCCTAAACAAAGAAATGAAAGTTATAAAGTAAAAATTTTAACAAATTTGTAAAGATCCATATTTGATCATATTTAGTGACTGCTTTAATAAAGTATGCTCAACAGTGATAAATTTGAAGTAGGACTCAGACTTGTCCTAAAAGAGTTAACTTTTCTTCTTTTCGCCCGTCTACTTCCTTGCCCTTTCCCTTTTAATAATGTACAAGAATATCCATTTCAGATGAAAATAGGGTCAGGGAGCTCAGAAGACAACTTTCAAGATATTCATACAACCATGTCAGGTAAAAGCAAACATAACTCTGTTACATTTGTGAATTCCTTGATGGAAAATATTTTAAGAGGGAACGAAAATTCCTGTATCAAAGGTAGAGTTATTCTCTACATCTAAAAAAGTGAGATCCAAACACTTCAGACATCCATTTAACAAGAAATGTTGTTTATAATATCCCCAGAGGTGCCAGTGTCTTTTAGAAATGAACATTGCTTAATTATTCAAAGGCTATAAAATTCTGTTGAGGAGTATAGTACAAAGAGCAAAATGAACTTCCAAGTTAATAAACCACCCAGTAATCCCTACAAACGAATATTTTGCACCTGTTTTAATATCTAATCTCCAGAGTATGTGGGAACAGGAGGAAATACTATAAGGCACAGGTTGTTATCCTCTTATCCACTTTCCTTTCTATAGAAGCAGCCTCCACCATGATTTCTTCTCCCCCTTCCAGCCCCCCCCACCCCCCACCCCCACCCCCAGCTCCTCAGCCCTGCCCAGCCTGGTCAGATCAGTTCCTGCCCATTCTCTAAGGCCTATTCTAAGTGTAATCAATTTCTTGGTTCTGACTTTCCTCTGACCCTACTTAAGTTTATGCTTTATCTCTTTTCACTTGCTCTTTTTCAGTCTTCTTCACATTTTTGGGAACCCCATCTATAATAATTTAGTCTCAACTACACTGTAAATTACTTCAAGGTTGTGACTATACTTTAGGCCTTTCTTGGATCTCTAATGATACCTTCCGTTGCCTCACATTCCGCCTGCAAGATGAGAGAACATTTACATTTCCTTTTTGGTGATAACCTTGTCTATAGCTAAAAGAAGAAAGTCAATCTGGAAGAAGAGTGTTCTCGAGAGTAAATAACACCTAGGCCACCTACAGAACAAGAGCCTATGGGAAAGGCACCCAGCATTTTAAAATTTGAATAAAAGGATATTGAGGAAAAGAAATTAAATTTATTCTAGCAAAGCATATATTCCTATGATCTTGGGCATTTCATTTCACCTCGTTCTGTTTCATTTGCCTTTAAATAATAAAACTCTTGTTTCCTTTCTACTGGTGTAATTTTCCCTTATTATTTACAGAGAATGATTGCATATTTACTCTAGAGGAGAAAGAAAATATGTATTGAAAGACCTTTGTCATTGAACCAGCTATGAAGCTTTAATCTATTAAGAATAGCCTTTTAGTGCCATGAATGCTTTTTATCTTTGTGTGAATTACCCTTTGGCATGCCAAGAGCAGACATCAGAAGGACCCCAAAGCTCCCCAACAGTTAAGTGGCCAAGCCTCTTTGGGGTTTTCTGGTAATTAGTTGATAAGAGGTCTGTCCAAAGCCAGGAGTTGAGACTGTCGCAATGATAGGAAACACCTTGCACTTTGGATGCCTTCTTAGAAAACCGTCCCCTCATATCCCAAAGATTGCTACTCCACAATCTCAAACAATCATCAACATCTTTATTATTATTATTTGTTTGGTTTTGTTCTTTCTGTCAAAATCCTCTGAGCAATAATAAGTGGGGGCTGGAAGGATTTATGTTCACAGGTTCTGTTACCTCATCTGTATTGTTTCTTCTGAACATGTCAGACAAGGAAGATTTTCCCGTAATGATCTATGCCTCTCCATGTGTACCTCCTCTTACCCATTCTTTAGTACACTTGCCTCATGTCTATTGCTTCATAATCAAACCACTGGAGTCCACTCTGTTATTAAAAATCATCATCAAGGCAGTTCCAGCGAATCAACTCCAATATTAACTTCATTCATAATAGCTATGAACTGGAAGCAGTCCAGGATCTAACAACAGGAGAATGAATAACAAACTCTAGTATTGTCATATAATGTAATACTACTTGGCAATAAAAAAGAATGTCACTGATACATAAAAATATGGATGAATCTCAAAACCATTATGCTGAGTGAATGCAGCCTTATCCAAAAGAGTACATACTGCCTCATTACATTGATATAAAATTCTAGTCAAAACTAATCTATAACATAAAGAAATATACTTCTCTCAGGGAACGGAGGTAAAGATTGACTGGAAAGGGACATGTGGGGTGATGGTAATAGAGATATGGGTTATACAAGTGTAACATTGCCATAAATGAATAAATTTACAACTAAGATTTGCCCATTGTGTGAAAGTGTTATATAAAAAGAAAATATGAATATTTAATCCTGATTAACAATGTATGCTGTAATATGTAGAGAGAAATATGACATTCGTTTGAAATGTATCAAAAAGTAAGATTTGTTGGACTGATGGATTTTAGAAGGATGGCTAGCTAGATGGATAGGTGATAAGTAAAATAAAATGTTAATGGCAAGTATAAATGTAGGTATATAGGTTTTCACTGTAAAATAATTTCAACTTTGTGGTGTGTTTAAAAATTTTCATAATATAATGATGAAGGAAAGGAGAGCACTAGCTAACTGTTCTTGGTAGTTTATTCCTAGTAAATCTTATTAAATTTCCTAGAATTTGAGTGCATATACTTTTTTTTTAACATCTTTATTGGAGTATAATTGCTTTACAATGGTGTGTTAGTTTCTGCTTTATAACAAAGTGAATCAGTTATACATATACATATGTTCCCATATCTCTTCCCTCTTGCATCTCCCTCCCTCCCACCCTCACTATCCCACCCCTCTAGGTGGTCACAAACCACCGAGCTCATCGCCCTATCCTATGCGGCTGCTTCCCACTAGCTGTCTATTTTACATTTGGTAGTGTATATATGTCCATGCCACTCTCTCACTTTGTCACAGCTTACCCTTCCCCCTCCCCATATCCTCAAATCCATTCTCTAGTAGGTCTGTGTCTTTATTCCTGTCTTACCCCTAGGTTCCTCATGACCTTTTTTTTTTTCTTTCTTAGATTACATATATATGTGTTAGCATATGGTATTTGTTTTTCTCTTTCTGACTTCACTCTGTATGACAAACTCTAGGTCCATCCACCTCACTACAAATAACTCAATTTTGTTTCTTTTTATGGCTGAGTAATATTCCATTGTATATATGTGCCACATCTTCTTTATCCATTCATCTGTCGATGGACACTTAGGTTGCTTCCATGTCCTGGCTATTGTAAATAGAGCTGCAATGAACATATTGGTACATGACTCTTGTTGAATTATGGTTTTCTCAGGGTATATGCCCAGTAGTGGGATTGCTGGGTCGTATGGTAGTTCTATTTGTAATTTTTTAAGGAACCTCCTTACTGTTCTCCATAGCGGCTGTATCAATTTATATTCCCACCAACAGTGCAAGAGGGTTCCCTTTTCTCCACACACTCTCCAGCATTTATTGTTTCTAGATTTTTTGATGATGGCCATTCTGACCAGTGTGAGATGATATCTCATTGTAGTTTTGATTTGCATTTCTCTAATGATTAATGATATTGAGCATTCTTTCATGTGTTTGTTGGCAATCTGTATATCTTCTTTGGAGAAGTGTCTATTTTGGTCAGACCCCGAATAGCCAAAGCAATCTTGAGAACGAAAAATGGAGATGGAGGAATCAGGCTCCCTTACTTCAGACTATACTACAAAGCTACAGTAATCAAGACAGTATGGTACTGGCACAAAAACAGAAATATAGATCAATGGAACAGGATGGAAAGCGCAGAGATAAACCCACGCATATATGGTCACCTTACCTTTGGTAAAGGAGGCAAGAATATACAGTGGAGAAAAGACAGCATCTTCAATAAGTGGTGCTGGGAAAACTGGACAGGTACATGTAAAAATATGAGATTAGAACATTCCCTAACACCATACACAAAAATAAGCTCAAAATGGATTAAAGACCTAAATGTAAGGCCGGAAACTATCAAACTCTTAGAGGAAAGCATAGGCAGAACACTCTATGACATAAATCATAGCAAGATCCTTTTTGACCCACCTCCCAGAGAAATGGAAATGCACATACTATTTTTTGTCTCTCTCAGGAAAACAAGGACACTGGGTATAAGAATAGTAGTTCTATTTGAACTTTTATGACTATTAAGACTACTTCATTTTGTGTTGAGTGAAAAATTCAAACTTGCCTATTAAATAAATCTAAATCAAATGATCTATTAATTAAATCTAATTTTCTTTATGGGTTAAAATTTACTAAATAAAGTGACTAGGTGGTTAAATAGGTTTTTAAGACTATTAAAAATATAAGCCTTTAAAAAAAAATAGTCTTAACCCCTAATGTTGAAGGTCCTGCACCTTCTGGAGTCAGAACCAAGCTCTACCCTAAACAGAGGGTAGGGTTAACATACAGATTATTTTCTCTTTAGCCATAATTTCCTTTAATCTGTTTACAGTCTCATCAAAACCTCCCAAAAACTTTATGATGGACCTATTGTCAACAACATTCAACATATCTTTTTTTAAATTCATTATCTGAAATGGAAAATCTGGTTATTTTTTAAAAATTTGAAAAATATAGAAAAGAATGTAAAAATTATTTCATATTTTGCCAAACAAAGAAAACCTTCAGGACACATTTTAAATATTTTCTCTTTATAAGCATCTATTTTTACATATTGGAGCTTACTTTTGTGTTCAGTTTTCTACCACTGTTTGATTTTATTTCTCTAAATGTTAATATTTTCAACATGATTACTCTTACCATTATGGTTATTTTTATTGTTACATAGTATTTCTTCAAATAAGTGTACTGTCATCATTCTTCTAGAATTCACTTATTTAGTCATTCATTCAAAAAATTTATTGAATGCTTTCATGTGCTACATATTATGCAAGGTGCTGAGAAAAGATGGGCCAGCCAAATAGTGATGATTCTTGTCCTATTGGAACTTACATCCTAAAAAGGGTAATAGATATTTGTAAAAGACATACAAGTCAACAAATAAGCACAAATTGTGTTAAGCACTATAAAGGGGAAGAACTTTATAAAATTGTTTGAGAAAGTATCCTGGAGGCTCTAATATTTATTTGAATTTTAGGAGACATTACAACAAACTCAGTATCATCTGGATTTTATTTTCTATTTGTTTATCTCTCTTATCTGTCAACAGAAATATAAACTGGGGTGGTGGAGATTTTTAGTTCATCATATTTATATTTCCATGTGATGGTGAAGATAGTACCTTGAACACAGAACACTCAATATATATGTATTTAGTAAATTAATTATCTTCTATATGTGTTTTGGTTTCCCCTTGGGGGTCTCATTTTTTTGGTGATATCTGTTTTATTTATCTCTTTATCTCTTTTATCACATAAAATTCATGGTAAACTCAAATCTGAGTGCAACGTATAAAGATAAATATAAAGAAAACAAAATGGGAAACCCAATAGATATTGCTAAAGTCTAATTCCTTATACTTGATTTACACATTTCATATTTATTTAATTTTTTAAAGTTGAAACAAAATTGACCTTCATTGATGATAGCATCATGGTCTGTGGTCTCATTATTTTCATTCAGTGTATATATGAGTGGTGTTTAAACTATGTCTGTCTTCTTAAATTAAAAAATATTCTCTAAATCTCAAATTAATTTCAATCGGAAGTCAAACTTGTGAGAAATTAGATGCCTATACTTTCTGACATGCATCAATGTTTTGTATTTTCCTTTACTTTAGGGGACAATAGACACATTCCTCAGTAGCAATAAGGTTTTCAAGGGCTTTCAAGGAATTTATAAGGTAAAGAAAAAAATTAGTAATAATCAGATGACAAATGTGACTGTCTTCCAATGAAATGTCACTATTCGAACTATGTGGGCTCTATAGGGCACTTCCAAAGATGTGGTCTTCTTTGAGAATAAAATTGGAATTACATTGACAATGGACTCCTCTTGAGTCTTTCCCTTCTCTAAAAACAATGCTTCAGTTTGAATGGTTTTCATGGCCTTAAAGGTAATTCACAGTACAAAATGGTGTGGGATAAATGAGAAATATTAATAACATATTTCAGCAATGTTGGTTCACAAAGATATTCTAGATTTCATTTCTTTATTAATCCTCTGAAATATAAGGCAGTTTGATTTATAGATATAATTTTTAAGCATAAAGCAAAAGTTCTAAAAATAAAGGAATGTCTAAATTTATTTCTCAATATAGTTTAATGCTGAAAGTTCAATAATATATTTAGAACTGTTAGAAAAAAATTTGTAGGTTAGCAACAGATTAAAATCTCAATTTATCTGTATCATAGGAGAATAAATCCTATCAGATATAAACTCTTAAAAAAAGATAGTGCTTTAAATTTATTTGCGTCAATACTCAGAACCTCTCACACAGAAGATACATAGTAACAATGAGTGGGTGGATGAATGAATGAATGAGTGAATGAGTGCAAAATAACCTCCCTCATCACACTGAATGTCCTGAGGCAGTACCACCTCATATAGTCTCCACAGTACTAGTTTTGGTTTTATTTCTTAAATAACACTCCTAGGTTTTGAGCAGAAGACCATAATATCATAACTTTAAAATGAAATCATAATGGCCTTTTACAACAGTGGTCTTAAATGACACAATGTACCAGTTGTTCTTAATAGATATCTACACGAAATTCCATCCAGAAACAGCAGAAAGCACATTCTTTTCAAGTGCTCTTGGAACATTCTTCAGGATAGATGACATGCTAGGCAACAAAATAAGTATCAACAAATTTAAGAGGATAGAAATCATAAGAAGCATTTTTTCTGACCCCAACCATATGAAATTAGAAATGAATTACAGAAAGAAAAATGGCAAAAGCACAAACACATGGAGACTAAATAACATGTTGCTAAACAACCAATGGGTCAATAAAGAAATCAAAAAGGAAGTCAGAAAACACGTAAAGAGAAATTAAAATGGAAACACAACTTTCCAAAATCTATGAAATGAAACAAAAATAGTTTTAAGAGGGAAATTTATAGTGATAGAGGCCTTTCTCAAGAAACAAGAAAAATCTCAAACAACCTAATTTGCCATCTAAAGGAGATAGGAAAAGAAGAACAAACAAAGCCCAAGATCAGCAGAAGGAAGGAAATAATAAATATCAAAGAGGAAGTAGGGCTTCCCTGGTCACGCAGTGATTGAGAGTCCGCCTGCCGATGCAGGGGACGTGGGTTCTTGCCCGGGTCTGGGAAGATCCCACATGCCATGGAGTGGCTGGACGCATGAACCATGGCCGCTGAGCCTGCGCGTCCAGAGCCTCTGCTCCGCAACAGGAGAGGCCACAACAGTGAGAGGCCCATGTACTGCAAAAAAAAAAAAAAAAAAAAAGAAGTAAATAAGAGACCAAAAAACAATAGAAAAGATCAATGACACTAAAAGCTGTTTTTTTTGAAAGGACAAACGAAATTCATAAACCTCTAGCCAGACTCACCAAGAAGAAAAGAGAGGACCCCCAAAAAACAAAATAAGAAATGAAAGAGGAGAAATAACAATTGATAACACAGAGATACAAAAAAATCATGAGAATACTACAAAGAGTTACATGCCAACAAATTGGGCAACCTGGAAGAAATGGACAAATTTCTAGAAACATACAACCTGCCAAGACTGAATCAAGAAGAAACAGACAATCTGAACAGATTGATCGTGTGTAGTGAAATTGAATCTGTTAAAAAAAAAAAAAAAAAAAGCCTCCCAGCAAACAAAAGTCCAGGACTAGACAGCTTCACAGGGGAATGCTACCAAACATTTAGAGAAGAGCTAACACCCATCCTTCTCAAACTCTTCCAAAAAATTGCAGAGGGAGAAACACTCCCAAATTCATTCTACGAAGCCACCATCACCCTGATACCAAAACAAGAAAATGGTATCACAAAAAAAGAAAATTATAGACCAATATCACTGATGAACATAGATGCAAAAATCCTGAACAAAATACAAGAAAACAGAATCCAGCACATTAAAAGGATCATACACCATGATCAAGTGGGATTTATCCCAGGGATGCAAGGATTCTTCAATATATGCAAATCAAACAATGTGATACACCATATTAACAAATTAAGGATTAAAAAGCATGGGATCATCTCAATAGATGCAGAGAAAACTTTTGACAAAATTCAACAGCCAATTATGATAAAAACTCTGCAGAAAATGGTCATAGAAGGAACCGACCTTAACATAATAAAGGCCATATATGACAAACCCACAACAAGCATCATATTCAATGGTGAAAACTGAAAGCATTTCCACTAAGATCAGGAACAAGACAAGGATGTACACTCTCACCACTATTATTCAACATAGTTTTGTAAGTCCTAGCCATGGCAGTTAGAGAAGAAAAAGAAAGAAAAGGGATTCAAACTGGAAAAGAAGTAAAACTGTCACTGTTTGCAGATGACATGATATTATGCATAGAAAATCCTAAAGATGCCACCAGAAAACTACTAGAACTAATCAATGAATTTGGTAAGATTGCAGGATACACAATTAATTGACAGACATCTCTGGCATTCCTATACACCAACAATGAAAAATCAGAAAGAGAAATTAAGGAAACACTCCCATTTACCACTGCAACAAAAAGAATAAAATACCTAGGAATAAACCTACCCAGGGAGACAAAAGACCTGTATGCAGAAAACTATAAGACAGTGATGAAAGAAATTAAAGATGATACCAACAGATGGAGAGATATACCATGTTCTTGGATTGGAAGAATCAACATTGTGAAAATGACTATACTACCCAAAGCAATCTACAGATTCAATGCAATCCCTATCAAATTACCAATGGCATTTTTTACAGAACTAGAACAAAATATCTTCAAATTTGTATGGAGACACAAAAGACCCCAAATAGCCAAAGCAGTCTTGAGGGGAATAAATGGAGCTGGAGGAATCAGACTTCCTGACTTCAGACTATCCTACAAAGCTACAGTAATCAAGACAATATGGTACTGGCACAAAAACAGAGATATAGATCTGTGGAAAAGGATAGAAAGCCCAGAGAGAAACCCACGCACCTACGGTCAACTAATCTATGACAAAGGAGGCAAGGATATACAATGAATAAAAGACAGTCTTTTCAATAAGTGGTGCTGGGAAAACTGGACAGCTACATGTAAAGAATGAAATTAGAACACTCCCTAACACCATACACAAAAATAAACTCAAAATGGGTTAGAGACCTAAATGTAAGACTGGACACTATAAGAGGAAAACATAGGAAGAACCTCTTTGACGTAAGTCACAGCAAGATCTTTTTTGATCCACCTCCTTGAGTAATGGAAATAAAAACAAAAATAAATGAATGGGACCTAATGACACTTAAAAGCTTCTGCAAAGCAAAGGAAACTACAAACAAGACCAAAAGACAACCCTCAGAGTGGGAGAAAATATTTGCAAATGAAACAACAGACGAATTAATCTCCAAAATATATGAACAGCCCATGGAGCTCAATATCAAAACAACAAACAATCCAATTAAAAAATGGGCAGAAGACCTAAATAGACATTTCACCAAGGAAGACATGCAGATGGCCAAGAGGTACATGAAAACATGCTCAACATCACTAATCATTAGAGAAATGCAAATGCAAATCAAAACTACAAGGAGAGGGCTTCCCTGGTGGCACAGTGGGTGAGAGTCCGCTTGCCGATGCAGGGGACGTGGGTTCATGCCCCAGTCCAGGAAGATCCCACATGCCACAAAGCGGCTGGGCCCGTGAGCCATGGCCGCTGAGCCTGCGCGTCCAGAGCCTGTGCCCGCAACGGGAGAGGCCACAGCAGTGAGAGGCCCGCGTACCGCAAAAAAAAAAAAAAAAACTACAAGGAGGTATCGCCTCACACCAATCAGAATGGCCATTATCAAAAAATCTAAACAATAAATGCTGGAAAGGGTGTAGTGAAAAGGGAACTCTCCTGTACTGTTGGTGGGAATGTAAATTGATACAACCAGTATGGAAAACAGTATGGAGGTTCCTTAAAAAACTAAAAATAGCACTGCCATACGACCCAGCAATCCCATTACTGGGCATATACCCTGAGAAAACCATAAATCAAAAAGAGACATGTACCACAAAGTCCATTGCAACACTATTTACGATAGCCAGGACATGGTACCAACCTAAATGTCCATCGACCGATGAAAGGATAAAGAAAATGTGGCACATATATACAATGGAATATTACTCTGCCATAAAAAGAAACGAAATTGAGTTATTTGTAGTGAGGTGGATGGACTCTAGGTAAGACTCTGTCATACAGAGTGAAGTCTGAAAGAGAAAAACAAATACCATACGCTAAAGCATGTATATGGAATCATAAAAAAATAGGTACTGATGAACCCAGTTGCAGGGCAGGAATAAAGATATAGACATAGAGAATGGATCTGAGGATGCGGGGTGGGAGGGAAAAGCTGGGGCAAAGTGAGAGGAGCATGGACATATATACACAACCAAATGTAAAATAGATAACTGGTGAGCAGCAGCAGCATAGCACAGGGAGATCAGCTCGGTGCTTTGCGATGACCTAGAGGGGTGGGATAGGGAGGGTGGGAGGGAGGCTCAAGAGGGAGGGGATATGGGAACATATGTATGCATATGGCTGGTTCAGTTTGCTGTAGAATAGAAACTAACAGAGTATTGTGCAGCAATTATACTCCAAAAAAATCTATTTAAAAAAAGGCAAAAAATAAAATATATAAGCAACAAGGATATACTGTGTATACACTCAGGGAATTATAGCAATTATTTTACAGTAACTTTTAAAGGAGTATAATCTATAAAAATACTGAATCACTGTACTGTAGATCTAAAGCTAATAGAGTATTGTAAAGCAACTATACTTCAATAAAATAAACGTTGACCTCTTCTATTTTAAAGTTATCAGAGACACTGCAAAAGAGTACAGATCATCTCCCAATCAAATAAAATGTTTTGTTTTTCTTCTTTAGCTGTTATGTTTTCACTTTATCCTTCTGCTGCTCGGTTGTTTTCCTCAGCTGACTTGGAGATTGTAGTGCCCAGAAAGATCTATTTTTACCAATCTGAATGAATTATAGCTTAAGCAGTTTCCTGGCTGAGGAAGGTAGCTATTAAAATACTCACCCACTGAGGTTGGAAAGTGAGTCTGCAGGAAAGTGAGCATATATGCTGTCAGAAAAAGGAACATTTTAATGCATTTCAATGAGGCCAGAGATGCCACTAGAGTTTGACTGGAAACCAATTGTGATTAGCATCGATGACTCAGGAAAACCACAATTCAGTGTACTTTTCAGCTACCGCTGCTGTTCACTGACGTCCAAAACTGGTTGGGGAAGGTCACAGGTTTCTGTACAGCCCCAAGTCAGAATTGACCTCTTTTCATTTCAGTGACTTGCTCATTGCTGGAGGGCAGTCCCACTTCCATGAGTTTGACCACAGTCTGAAAAATGGGTAAGTTAGATTTAGTGATTGATAGGTTCCATTGCAAAGTGATAGCTGTAAAAATAAGGCTTTCTAAAAGAAAAGGGACTTTAGTAATATTTAAAATATCCCCATTGTCACACTGGAAGTCTTCACTGTGTCATTTAGAAGAATTCTCTCTCTGCACAGATCAAGGAAGTTTTGTGATGCCAGAGCTACACTGGGGATTCCCAAAGACCTCTTTTTTTCTGTATGGTAGAAGCAGAACAGAAAGTCTCTAAGTTGCCTGCAAGCCAACTGACTTCCATTCTAATAATGGCTTCTGTGGGGACAGCGGGGCCATCACAATGTAAAAATATTTTATTTTCTTTATGGAAATCAGGTGCACAAAATTGAATTAATCATAAATGGACTAATATAAATAGTCCATTGGCAGACCATGTACGTATGTATGTGTGTAGGTAGTTACAGTTAGGAAAAAAGAAATTTATAAACATTCAACCCAGGAACTACAATATTACCATTAACTTATATATTCATCTTTGTACTCCTGTCCTCACCTAGATCCATACTTACCCACTCATCCTTCTATCAGAGCTTACCACCTTCTTGAGAGCTTTGTGTTTTCTATTTTCTTGTTTTATAAAAGTGAGCTATATCTCATATGTATACATGCCTGAAGAATATATTGTGCATTTTTTGTGTATGCTGTTTTTAATCTCCTGGGATTCTTTTTTCCACTCAAACTTAGTATACTAAGATTTATACTTATTGCTGCATTTAACCATAGTTCGTCGAGTTTTCAGTTCTGTGTATATTCCATTCTGCGAATACAGCACAATTCATTTCCCTGTTCCTTTTTATCAAGAGAATTTGGGCTATTTCCAGATTGGTTATTTTCTTGTGGCAGAGAGTACTGCTATCAATATTCTTGTACAGGTATTCTCGCCTAGGGTTAAACTCTGAGTAGAATGGCTAAGTCATGGGGTATACAAATTTTGAACTTTATAGACAATGCCAAATTGTTTTTCAAAGAAGTTATTTCAAGCTAGACTTCCACCAGCAATGTAGAAAAGATTGTTTTGATCTCCATCCTCTCCAACTCTTAGCATTCTAAGACTTCTTAATTTTTGCAAATCACATATTGGATATATGCTGGATTTACATATTCTTGATGTTAATCTTTGGGTTATTTACATAGTAAATATCTTCCTCTAGTTTGTATCTTGTTTGTTTCACTTTCTTTTATCTTTAGATGAATACTTGATATTAATGTAAAATAATTTATGAGGTTTTTTTACTTTCCTGGTTAGCTCTTAGTATCTTGTTTAAGAATGCCTGCCCTATACAAGATCAGAAAGACTTTACAGAATAATTTCTTCCAAAAATCTAGCATTTTGCTTTTGACCTCAATACATGTGGATTTGATTTTCAGTTAAGTTGTATACCATGAATTAAATGCCATTTCCAGCTCCCTTTCTCTCTCCCGTAATATGGCTAACAAGTGTCAGCTCTATTTTTCAACAGTCCTTCCTTTTTCAGTTTATCTACTGTTACCTCTTTCATATATTAAAGTTTCATTTGTGCTTGGATCTTTTCTAAGTTCTACTGATCAATGTGTCTATCCCTGCCTCAATACTATATTATCTTAATTATTATAGCTTTAAGTATTTATATCTGCTAAAACAAGTCATCCTGTCTCATTTTTCTTCTTTAAAAGAATTTTGGAAATTCTTGGGCCTTTTTTCTTCCATATGAATTTTAGAGTCATATTGTCAACTTTCGAAAATATTCCTGATGGGGCTTCAACTGGAGTTGCATAGAATCTTTAGGTCAATTAGGAAAATCACCATTTTTATAATATTGTTTTCCTGTTCTAGAACATAGGATATTTTAACATAGGGTATTTAGATTTTCTGTAAAGTCTCATTAAACCTTTACACTTTTCTGTGAATAATTCTTGCATATCTGTTTGATTATTCCTAGATACTATTGAAAATGATGTTTTTAGGTTATATCTTCTAATTATCGTGACCATACCTAATTGTACATTTGTTTTCAGTTTTAAAGCATATGGTTTTAAACCACGTATTCTGTTTTAAGCTATAATAGTGAGAATTAATTCAGCTGTATCCTAATGAATAAATTAAGCTTTCCCAATCCCATAAACTTCTCTTTTTCCACCATTCTATTATCCTTCTCTAATAAAACAAAGTCTTTGCTGCTCAGCAGACAACTCTTAAATGCTAGTCATCACTTCACCATGCTAACATTCTCACATTTTTTCTAGGGTCAACCCCAAACAACAACATTTTCATTTAAAGAAGGAAGAGCCAACGCTTGCCTTTTCCACCTCTTTTGCAGGGAAAACCAATGTAAATATATTACCAGTTTCCTCATGGGCAATATGTCACATCCTTATACATTCCCATCCCAAATTTGACTGTGTCACAAAAGGTGTTTTAACAGTCCCAAGATGATTCAATCTAAAATAATAAGTGGTAGCGTGGTAAATTAAGGTTTAAAACTCCCATTTATTGTATTTTCTGCTTGGTGAGAAAAAGCAAAAATTATTGCATAGGAGATCTGAGAAGTTTAGTCATAAATAAATGTTTAACTTTGCCTATCCAATGTTTCCAAAACTTATTTAACAATAGAATGTTTTAACTATGTATTAACAATAAATCCAAGGGTAAGGAATGGTGAGTTTGTGTTGGGCAAAATGTCCAGTCTGTTTAATATGTATGAACATTAGGTCCTTATTATCAAGATATATTAACTCTATTCTATAATATGAGAAACACTGAATATGTTTTACATTAAAATAATAGAAAGTGAAATTCTCCTTTAGATGCAATTTTCACTGTGGGGGGGAATAACTTGCTTGCATTTTTTTCATTACCTCAAGAATATTAATGCCAGAGTATCCAAGCAACAAGATGGGAACACTTCTTATCTTATCATACTTGGGTTATTAGAGTTGCTGTCATATTATAAAAAGAGATATATTAATACCAAGAAACAGCTTTCTTATATCTAAATGGGAAAGACTATATAAAATGGCCTGTAACCAACTATTCGGTTTTGGAGCCATACAGAATGAAGAAGTGAAGTGATAAGGATCTGGTCTGACTAGATCTTCAAGGTTCTTCTTGAAGAAGTAAGATTTAGAAACAGGAAGGAGGCAGAGAGGTGGTTTCTGGAGAGAAACCAATGAAGAAATTTAAATCCACCTTAGCGTTTATAGGGAGAAGAGACGGTAACTAGCATTTCCTAAGTGCTGGCTATGTGCACAGGGCTCTGTGACTGTTTTTAAAATTTAACTTAATTTGTATTTATTTTAGTTATGGTAAAATACACATAACATAAAATGTACTATCTTAACCATTTTTAAGTGTATCATTCAGTGACGTTAAATACATTCACGTTGTTGTGCAACCATCACCACCATCCACAGAACTCTTTTCACTTTGCAAAAATGAAACACTACCTATTAAGTAATAATTCCACGTTTACCCCTCTACCCCAGCCCCTAGCAATCACCATTCCACTTTCTCTCTCTATGAATTTAACTATTTCAAGAAGCTCATATAAGTAGAAGCACACAATATTTGTCCTTTCGTGGCTGGCTTGTTTCATTTAGCGTACCATCCTCAGAGTTCATTCATGTTGTAGCATATGTCTTTTGATGCACAGAAGTTTTTAATTTTGATGTTGTCCAGTTTATCTAGTTTTCCTTTGTTGCCTATGCTTTGGGTGTAATATCCAAGAAATTATTGCCAAATCTAATGTCATGAAATTTCCCCCTATATTTTATGCTAAGCCTTTTATTATAGTTTTAAGTCTGCAGTGGGTTGAAGTGTGCCCCCTCCTCCCAATTTATATGTTGAAGCCCTAATCCCCATTACCTCAGAATGTAACCATATTTGGAAATAAAGTCTCCAAATAGGTAATTAAGTTAAAATGAGATCTCTAGGGTGAGCCCAATCCAATATGACTGATGTCCTTATAAGAAGAGGGAACTTGGACACAGACATGGGCACACACACACACAGAAAAAAGACCATATAAGGATACAGCAAGAAGGCAGCCATCTGAAAGCCAATGAGAGAGGCCTCAGAAGAAACCCAAACTATCAACAACTTGATCTTAGACTTCTAGCCTCCAGAACTATGAGAAAATAAACTCCTGTTGTTTTTTTGTGGTACGCGGGCCTCTCACTGTTGTGGCCTCTCCCGTTGCGGAGCACAGGCTCCGGACGCACAGGCTCAGCGGCCATGGCTCACAGGCCCAGCCGCTCCGCGGCATGTGGGACCTTCCCGGACTGGGGCACGAACCCGTGTCCCCTGCATCGGCAGGTGGACTCTCAACCACTGCACCACCAGGGAAGCCCATAAGCTCCTGTTGTTTAAGCCACTAAGTCTGTGGTATTTTATTATGGCAACCCTAGCAAACTGATACAAGGTCTATGGAGTTTTGTTTTAATTAAACTTTTCTTTTCAGATAAAGTAGATTTGCATGCAGTTGTGTATCCTTTACACTGTTTCCCCTAATGGTAACATCTTATAGAACTGAAGTACACTATCATGAGGAGGATCTTAACAGTGAAACAATCCAAAAGTCCTATATGTGGATTTACTCCCTTTTACTTTTACTTGTGTGTGTGTCTGTGTGTATATTTAGTCCTATACAATTTTATCACATGCCTCTGTGAACATATCAACCACCACACTCAAGATATTGAACAGTTCTGTCACAAGGATCCCTCATGTTGTTCTTTTATAATCACAAATCCTTAACTCCTGGTAACCACAAATGTGTTCTCCATTTTTATAATTTTGTCATTTCAAGAATATTATATGAATGAAATCATACAATACACAATATTTGAGACTGATTTTTTTCACTCAGACTAATTCCTTTGAGATTCTGTTCAAGTTGTTGCTTGTATCAATAATTTATATCTTTTTACTGGTCTGTAGTATTCCATGGTATACATGTACCAGAGTTTAATTAACCGTTCACCTGTTGAAGGACATCTGAGCTGCTTCAAGATTTGGGGTATAAACTTAAGTCTGCCATTTTATTATTGTTTTCCTTCTGTTTCCTCTGTTTCTTTTCTTGCCATCCTGTGGGTTAATTGAACATTTTTTTAGGATTCCATTTTGATTTATTTTAGTATATTTCCTTAAAAATGTTTTTTATTGGGGTATACTTGATTTACAATCTTGTGTTACTTTCTGCTGTACAGCAAAGTGAATCAGTTATATATAAACATATATCCACTCTTTTTTGGATTCTTTTCCCATGTAGGTCATTTCACAGTATTGAGTAGAGTTCCCTGTGCTATACAGTAGGTCCTTATTAGTTATCTATTTTATATATAGTAGTGTGTATATGTTAATCCCAATCTCTCAATTTATCCCTCTCCCTCTTTCCCCTCTGGTAACCGTAAGATTTTTTCTACATCTGTAACTCTATTTCTGTTTTGTAATACAAATAAGTTCATTAGTACCATTTTTTTAGATTCCTCATATAAGCGATATTATATGGTATTTGTCCTTTTCTGTCTGACTTACTTCACTCAGTATGACAATCTCTAGGTCTACTCATGTTGCTGCAAATGGTATTATTTCATTCTTTTTTATGGCTGAGTAATATTCCATTGTATATATGGACTACATCTTCTTTATTTATTCCTCTGTCAATGGACATTTAGGTTGCTTCCGTGTCCTGGCTATTGTAAATAGAGCTGCAATAATCACTGGGGTACATGTTTCTTTTCACATTATGGTTTTCTCCTGGTATATGCCCAGGAGTGGGATTGCTGAATCATATGGTAGCTCTATTTTTAGTTTTTATGGAACCTCCATACTGTTCTCCATAGTAGCTGTACCAATTAACTAGTATACTTCTTTGTAGAGTTTTCTTTAGTAGTTGCTCTCTATAGAGTTTTAAAAATTAATTTTCTCAATTGCCCTTTAAAGTAAGTACTACTAGACCTACATCAGAGATAAGAAAACTGAGGCTCAGAAATAGTAGGTAGCTTGTCTGCATGTCTGCTTATAAGTACCAGAGCTGCAATCTGACCTAAATCTGTCTGACCCCAGAAGCTATGGTCTTGCTATCACTATATACAGCTTGCCACTGGCCTCAGGGCAATACGGGAAAGCCTCATCCATTATGAGTCATCTTTATCAGGAAGTGCACAAGATCTGGCTGTACTGAGGAAGAACCCAAAGTATCATATCTCAAGAATTTTGCTCTTATTCTTCTCTCTGTGATGCCTCTTCTTTAGCCCCTTTCAACCTATGGAAATCCAGTTTACGGAAAGGCAGCCACCTCCATGAATCTTTCCCTAATTGCCTTACCTCTCTGTGGTAGAAAGTATTTTATTCCTTTGGCTTCTCCAGAGCAGTTTGTTTATACCTCTCTTCTGGCCTGGATTCTTGCTAGCTATTTATATATTTCTTACTTCCTGTCTTGACTGGAAACCTTTTGAGGAAATAAACTAAGACATAATTCATTTTTGTCATCTCTACAGCTAGAACGATGTCTAGCATATAGTAGTTGATCTAGCAAACATTTGTTGAGTTCGGTGGAACTGGGTTAGGGCTTAGAAGCTCTGAGTAAATCTGAGTTTTTTGGAAGGAGAATCAATATGGATCTTCCTGGATAATGATCATTTAGTTCCTTACTTGGTAGATTACATTTTTGAAGTGTATTAGAGAAAATTTTTAAGAGGCGTGGAATCAGTATAAAGCAGATCAGTTGGATTCATTAACAGGTGGGCAATTTTTCACTCCTACTTGGAACGTTTCTCAGGTCAGTGATTATGAAGTTCTCATATTTAAAATCATCTGATGTTCAAATTGCTGGTGCTCAAAGGAAAAAGGAGAGGATTTTTATTTTAATTATTATTGATCAAACACCAAAACATCTTTCAGAATTGTCTCTACATTCAGGACAAGGATAAGCTAGCAAGTGTTTGCTAAGCTCAGATATTTAAAACCTGCTCTAGGGGAAGAAAAGTCATTTAGTTGACATAATGACCCCTTTATACATTTAAGCAGTACTTAGCTTTATGAAGCCATAAAAATATATGTACAGTAATATACTCATTTGTCTTTCTAAAACAACCACTATAAACCATGATTTGTAAGATTTTGAAACATAACTGCTTTCCTAGGAGGACATGTATACGATATATATGGCTGTACTATTCCTTCCTAAGTGCTTCTTGAAGTCCATTTTCCTCGTGAGTTATGGCTTCTCATATAGAATGGAAGTGCTACCGACGTTGTTAATGCAATTCTATTTTTAAAAGATAAATTAATTTTTTTAAAAAATTTATTTATTTATTTATTTTGCGGTACGCGGGCCTCTCACTGTTGTGGCCTCTCCCATTGCGGAGCACAGGCTCTGGACGCGCAGGCTCAGTGGCCATGGCTCACGGGCCCAGCTGCTCTGCCGCATGCGGGATCTTCCCGGACCGGGGCACAAACCCACGTCCCCTGCATCGGCAGGTGGACTCTCAACCACTGCGCCACCAGGGAAGCCCTAAATTAATTTTGATTATTTGAATATGACCAGTCAAAAAAGGGACAATTACATGAAACTTTATTTTTAATTTAACTAGAAATAAGTATATGCACAACAATGATTACCCATCTCTAAGCTTAAAAATCATAAATCTTTGAGTTAGAAGAGAAATTGACTGTAGCTCAGTGCTTCCCAGCTGAAATGGTGTGCTATAAACTGCACAGAATTGCAAAACGACCTAAGATTCATAAGTAAAGTATGTACAATGCTTAACAGTTTACAAATTACATTTAAAGAGTAACGATGGGAAGATGGCGGAAGAGTAAGACGCGGAGATCACGTTCCTCCCCACACATACACCAGAAATACATCTACGCATGGAACAACTCCTACAGAGCATCTACTGAACGCTGGCAGAAGACCTCAGACCTCCCAAAAGGCAAGAAACCCCCCACGTACCTGGGTAGGGCAAAAGAAAAAACTAAACAGAGACAAAAGGATAGGGACGGGTCCTGCACCAGCGGGAGAAAGCTGTGAAGGAAGAAAAGTGTCCACACACTAGGAAGCCCCTTCGCGGGTGGAGGCTTCGGGAGGCGGAGTGGGGGAGCTTGGGAGCCGCGGAGGAGAGCACAGCAACAGGGGTGCGGAGGACAAAGCGGACAGATTCCAGCGCAGAGGATCGGGTCGACCGGAACTCGCCAGCCGAGAGGCTTGTCTGCTCGCCCGCCGGGGCGGGCGGGACTGGGAGCTGAGGCTCCGGCTTTTGTCGGAGCGCGGGAGAGGACTGAGGTTGGCAGCGTGAACACAGCCTGCAGGGCGTTAGTGCGCCGCGGCTGGCCGGGAGAGAGTCCGGGGAGAAGTCTGGAACTGCCGAAGAGGCAAGAGACTTTTACGTCCCTCTTTGTTTCCTGGTGCACGAGGAGAGGGGATTAAGAACGCTGCTTGAGAGAGCTCCAGGGACGGGCGCGAGCCGCGGCTAAAAGTGCGGAGCCCAGAGACAGACATGAGACGCTAGGGCCGCTGCTGCCGCCACCGGGAGGCCTGTGTGCGAACACAGGTCACTAGCCACAAGCCCTTCCGGGGAGCCTGTGCAGCCCGCCACTGCCAGGGTCCCGGGATCCAGGGACAACTCCCCCGGGAGAACGCACAGGCGCGCCTCAGGCTGCAACTTCTCGCTGGCCTCTGCCGCCGCAGGCCCGCCCCACACTCCGTGCCCCTCCCTACCCCCGGGCCTGAGTGACCCAGAGCCTCCGAATCAGCGGCTCCTTTAACCCCGTCCTGTCTGAGCAAAGAACAGACGCCCTCCGGCGACCTACACGCACAGGCGGGGCTAAATCCAAAGCTGAGCCCCTGGGAGCTGTGAGAACAAAGAAGAGAAAGGGAAGTCTCTCCCAGCAGCCTCAGAAGCAGCGGATTAAAGCTCCACAATCAACTTGATGTACCCTGCATCTGTGGAATACCTGAATAGACAACCAATCATCCCAAATTAAGGAGCCCTGTGGATGAAAGGCTCTTGGTGCTGCAGCCAGGAGTCAGTGCTGTGCCTCTGAGGTGGGAGAGCCAACTTCAGGACACTGATCCACAAGAGACCTCCCAGCTGCACATAATATCAAACAGCAAAAATTTCCGAGAGATCTCCATCTCAACGCCAGCACCCAGCTTCACTCAACGACCAGCAAGCTACAGTGCTGGACATCCTATGCCAAACAACTAGCAAGACAGGAACACAACCCCACCCATTAGCAGAGAGGCGGCCCAAAATCATAATAAGTCTACAGACACCCCAAAACACACCACCAGACGTGGACCTGCCCACCAGAAAGACAAGATCTAGCCTCATCCACCAGAACACAGGCACTAGTACCCTCCACCAGGAAGCCTACACAACCCACTGAACCAACCTTAGCCACTGGGGACAGACACAAAAAACAACAGGAACTACGAACCTTCAGCCTGCAAAAAAGGAGACCCCAAACACAGTAGGATAAGCAAAATGAAAAGACAGAAAAACACACCGCAGATGAAGGAGCAAGATAAAAACCCATCAGACCTAACAAATGAAGAGGAAATAGGCAGTCTACCTGAAAAAGAATTCAAAATAATGATAGTAAGGTTGATCCGAAATCTTGGAGATAGAATGGACAATAGAATGGACAAAATGCAAGAATCAGTTAACAAGGACCTAGAAGAACTAAAGATGAAACAAGCAACGATGAACAACACAATAAATGAAATTAAAAGTACTCTAGATGGGATCAATAGCAGAATAACTGAGGCAGAAGAACGGATAAGTGACCTGGAAGATAAAATAGTGGAAATAACTACTGCAGAGCAGAATAAAGAAAAAAGAATGAAAAGAACTGAGGACAGTCTCAGAGACCTCTGGGACAACATTAAACGTACCAACATTCGAATTATAGGGGTTCCAGAAGAAGAAGAGAAAAAGAAAGGGACTGAGAAAATATTTGAAGAGATTATAGTTGAAAACTTCCCTAATATGGGAAAGGAAATAGTTAATCAAGTCCAGGAAGCACAGAGAGTCCCATACAGGATAAATCCAAGGAGAAATACGCCAAGACACATATTAATCAAACTGTCAAAAATTAAATACAAAGAAAACATATTAAAAGCAGCAAGGGAAAAACAACAAATAACACACAAGGGAATCCCCATAAGGTTAACAGCTGATCTTTCAGCAGAAACTCTGCAAGCCAGAAGGGAGTGGCAGGACATATTGAAAGTGTTGAAGGAGAAAAACCTGCAACCAAGATTACTCTACCCAGCAAGGATCTCATTCAGATTTGATGGAGAAATTAAAACCTTTAGAGACAAGCAAAAGCTGAGAGAGTTCAGCACCACCAAACCAGCTCTACAACAACTGCTAAAGGAACTTCTCTAGGCAAGAAACACAAAAGAAGGAAAAGACCTACAATAACAAACCCAAAACAATTAAGAAAATGGGAATGGGAACACACATATCGATAATTACCTTAAATGTAAATGGACTAAATGCTCCCACCAAAAGACACAGATTGGCTGAATGGATACAAAAACAAGACCCATATATTTGCTGTCTGCAAGAGACCCGTATGCTAACACATATATATGGAATTTAAGAAAAAAAAAATGTCATGAAAAACCTAGGGGTGAAACAGGAATAAAGACACAGACTTACTAGAGAATGGACTTGAGGCTATGGGGAGGGGGAAGGGTAAACGGTGACAAAGCAATAAAGAGGCATGGACATGTATACACTACCAAACGTAAGGTAGATAGCTAGTGGGAAGCAGCCGCATAGCACAGGGAGATCAGCTCGGTGCTGTGTGACCGCCTGGAGGGGTGGGATAGGGAGGGTGGGAGGGAGGGTGACGCAAGTGGGAAGAGATATGGGAACATATGTATATATATAACTGATTCATTTTGTTGTGAAGCTGAAACTAACATACCATTGTAAAGCAATTATGCTCCAATAAAGATGTTTAAAAAAAAAATAAATAAATAAAGAGTAACGATGGGAAAGCACGGATTTGGAGACCAACTTTAGGGAAGTTGATTAATCTCTGGGCAGTTCCATTTTCTCCTTTCCAGCACCTCTTCTTCACGGCCCATTGCCTATAAATATCAGTACACTATTTTCCAGCATGCCTCCTCCTCTCCTGCCCCAGCAGCCTGCGTCTGCCCTCTCAATCCACCATGCACCTTGTACTACATGGCCCATTGGCCCATTTCCCAACTCATTCTGTTTTTCAAGACAAATTCACTTTGCCTCTCTCCATCACGTTAAAGCATCATCCTAAATGACAACCTGAGTCTCATGTCTTTTGTGAAATCTTCTAGACTACTCCAACCATTAATAAGCTCTTGTTCTCATAATTGTCACGTATTCATTCAACAGACATTTGAGTTCATAGGCACTTTGCTACCTATGATAAACTGTATTCTCTGTCCACAGCATTTTCAATGGTGGTTTTTAATTTTGCATGCATATATATACAGGGTTCTGCTGATTTTTTTTTAAGTCTGAAAATCACTGTCTTAATGAATGAAATGGAAAATAAACAGATAATTGTAATTTGCTAAGTCATTATAGCCATGTGTACAGTTATGGGAGCATTGGAGGGGGACAGCCTCTTATTTTTGGTTATCTTGCATACTTATTTCCCTCTGAGTTTTCTTGAAAACTCCTCATTAACAGGAATCATATCATATCCTCCACTAGAACCCTTGAGGGGAGGATGCTCTCTGTTTTGCTTCCTGCTATACGCAAAGTACCTAAAACAGGCCCTGGTCCAATATAGGCCCTGAATTATACTGGTTAGATGCAGGAATCTTACCATTTATATGCCTCATTTTGTCTACTATGTGTAATATACTTGATAATGTTCATGACATATTTGACAGATGAAAATTGAATTTTAAAAAGAAAGATATGTCTTGGTGCTAGATATTTCAATCTTGACTATTCTGCCCCTTCACATGAGGAGCAAGACATGGAAAGTAGGTTTTAACATGTGCAGAGAAGAGAAGGCAGTGCAAAGACAAAAACATAAAGAAAAACTGGTCATTTCTATTAATATACAGTCAAGCATTGAACAACTCACGCTGTCATATATTATAAATTGATACCTGCCAGTTGATTCTTATATTCCAGACTGATTTCCATACATCTGCTCATGAAGGAACATTTGAAACTGATACATGGCTTGCTGCTGCCAGCCAAAAATTCAGTTTTAGCAGCATCAACATCTTTGTCAGTAGAGCAGGGCAATGTTCATGCAATCATTTTGATGTAGTATTACAATGTCTTTCCAATATAGTTTCTTTTAGCCCCAGAAGTTTTGCAAAGGTGTTGCTTGTTTAGGAAGGTGGGGTAAAGGGATAAAGATGATGGAAATAAGGTGTAGAGGTGACTTAGCATTAAGTATTTTATTTACATTTGGGACTTCACGTAAGATTTTGTTTGTAAGAAAGATGAGGACTTTGTTGGTAAAAGGAGTTTGAAAATCGTTGCTTTTTTATACAAGAATGAACATGGCAAAATAATGTGTGGATATTGATGATGAAAATCACAAGTATCATACATTTAAAATTGATGCAAAGCTACGCAATAATAGTAACACATTTTTAGCCTGAATTGGATGCTCACTGCTCTTAAACTGGTTGACCACCTACAGCTTGGTGGAAGAAAGTGAAAAATAAAGAACATGAATAAAAGGTCACAAATATGCTATGGCAGCATCTAACAAGGGAGATATGATGAGGGATTTTTTTTTAACTTTTCTTTTTAGCTTTTGGAAACACATAAAACATGTTGAAGCTTCATACACATTTTCAGGGGTACAGTATATGTTAAGGAAAGTGGCCTGCACTGTAAATCCATGCAGGCAGAAAGAGTTCTATTGAAGAGGCTTCAACGTCTCAGCACTGGGCAAGAAAGTGTGTCTTTGTAAACAAGGTTTTGACCTAAGTCTGTTGTATGACTGTGTCGGGAACTTCAGGCTTTGATATACAGGGTTTCTCAACATTAGCACTATTTATATTTGGAGTAGGATATTTTCTTAGGATGAAGCAGTATCCTGAGTATTGTAGGATGTTTAGTAGCAGATGCCAGTAGCACTGCCCCCTTCCTACCCCCACCCAAATGTAACAAACAAAAACATCTCCAGATAAAGCCAAAGGTAATCATGGTGCAAGGGTCAGGGGGAATCATCCCTGTTGAGAAATACTGATATCAGCTGTAAGACCAAGTCTGATAAATATCCAAAATATAAAAACAGCTCACACAACTCCATATCGAAAAAGCAAACAACGCAATCAAAAAATGTGCAAAAGACCTAAACAGACATTTTTCCAAAGAAGACATACAGATGGCCAACAGGCACATGAAAAGATGCTCAGCATTACTAATTAGAGATATGCAAATCAAAACCATAATCAAGTATCACTTCAGACTGGTAAGAATGGCTGTCACCAAAATGTTTGCAAATAATAAATGCTGAAGAGGGTATGGAGAAATGGGAACCCTCCTACATTGTTGGTGGGAATGTAAATTGATGCAGCCACTATGGAAAACAGTATAGAGGTTCTTTTAAAAACTAAAAACAGAGCTACCATATGATCCAGCAATCCCACTCCTGGGTATAGATCTGGAAAAAAATGAAAATCCTAATTCAAAAAGATACATGCACCCCAGTGTTCATGGCGGCGCTATTTACAATAGCCACGACATAGAAACAACCCAAGTGTCCATCAACAGATGAATGGATAAAGAAGATGTGGTACATATATACAGTGGGATATTACTCAGCCATAAAAAAAGAGTGAAATATTGCCATTTGCAGCAACATGGATGGACCTAGAGAATACTGTACTTAGTGAAAGACAGATATACTATATGATATCCCTTACATGTGAAATCTAAAAATAATACTAATTAATCTATATACAAAACAGAAACAGACTTACAGACATAGAAAACAAACTTACGGTTACCAAAGGGGAGAGGGAGGGACAAATTAGGAGTATGGGATTAACAGATAAAAACTACTATATATAAAATAGATAAGCAACAAGAATTTACTGTATGGCACACGGAATTATATTCAGTACCTCGTAATAACCTATAATGGAATATGATCTGGAAAAAAGTAACTGAATTACTTTGCTGTACACCTGAAACTAACACAATATTATAAATCAACTATACTTTAATAATTAAAAAAAAGAACAAGTCTGATAGATAAACCATAACCTCACAGTGATGCTAGGATTATTTAAGATACTTTCTAGAATGTAGAAACTGAAAAGAAATAAGAATATTATTGATAAATTGTCTTTCAGCAAGTCACAATTCCCCCACTATTATACTTTAGGTCCTGTTTTCCAGTCACCATTCTTAAATAGACGAATTCAGCTGAGGCTGTTATATTAATATTATGAAATTTGTTGATTTCTAAAACATCATTCTTCTATTCTGTACTTCTATTCTGTGCTTTATGACCTATCAAATGGAAGATCTAGGTGAGAGGTTTATACTTTCATGTGAGAATCTTTGAATGTTCTTTTATGTAAAGTAATGCTATAAAATGTGGCCTGATTTTTGCTGGGTTTTAACTAAGATTTGAGATAACTGGAAAACTCTTTTTAAATTTTTAATAAAGTTTCTAACCACATCAATTTAAAAATTGTGGTAACTTAATTTTATTTTGTGAATAGTTTATAACACAAGAAAACCTAATCAATAACTGTATGACCTTTTCAACAGATACTAAGTAAGCACCCGCCAAATGCAAGGCACAGAGAGTGAAGTGATGAATGTGAATTCACCACATGCAGCCACTAATATTGCTCTGTCCAAGCCTAAAAGGCATAGATTTCTTCAGTTCACTCAATCTGTGCACTGTTAGAGAACGTACTCATCTATTAAAAAAAAAAAAAAAGGGTACAGAATCACAGATTTGTCCCCAACATAGTTACATCCTCTGTCCTTTCTCATTAGGGACTCTGGAGTATTCCCTGTAAATGGAATTTTCAGCTAGTGTTTTGGGCAGAGTTGATACTTAGATTTTTGATATCATTACCTCTGCGGTTCTCTTACTGCCAAAATTATCCCTTTAAATTCATGGCCACTTTTTTGGCCCTGAATTCTTATCTCCAGGACCTTGACCTGATAAGGATGAGGTTTTCTACTGCCTATTCTGCTGCTATAGCCATGGAGATGGGAGTGTACTCTGGCCAGAATCCTACATTCTCATAATTCTCACACCTTCCAGTTCCAGATTTCCAAGTGTAAACTCTCATATGTCGTCTTTTTGCTTTTGGACTCTTTTAAGTTTCTTTAAATGCTTGTTTTATAATATTTTATTCAATTTTTATAATTGTTATTTCTGGGAGGTTTCATGTGACCCCTTACTCCTACCATCATTACCTATCTTTAATTATGAATTTTGTTTCAAAACAGTATTGCTAGATTGCAAAGAAACACCTCTTATTTTGGAAAATACTAAAATATTACCAAAAAGAAAATCAGAATTCCCACAACTGAGATATACTTTCGCTAATGAATAAAATGTGTTTGCCATCATCTTTTTACAGATTGTTGAATTTCTCTAAAATATTTTAAGTTATTCATTAAATCTCCATATATATTACTTTATATTTTCATTACATACAAATACATTTATATTTGGGCTTTTTTGAAACTAATCATTTTAAACATAAATTAGATAAAACTTGAGTATCTTTTAAGTCCTGGTGATTTACTAAATGACGTATCTATTCTATATCAATAATATTACATTTAGAAATTCTTGCTATAAAGCTATGATTTACAATAGCGCAAGAGTTATTTCAGGGATCAAATTAACATAAAAATTATAGTAGATCAATAACTATAATCACTTTTAAAGACAGAATGTGAAGCCATTAACTAACCTTTACAATTTTCCCATTATTATTTTAACTTTAATCAAGAAGAGACCTTATACATTTTTTGTGTGTGTGTGTGTGGTACGTGGGCCTCTCACTGTTGTGGCCTCTCCCGTTGCGGAGCACAGGCTCTGGACGCGCAGGCTCAACGGCCATGGCTCACGGGCCCAGCAGCTCCACGGCATGTGGGATCTTCCCGGACCGGGGCACGAACCCGTGTCCCCTGCATCGGCAGGTGGACTCTCAACCACTGTGCCACCAGGGAAGCCCGACCTTATACATTTTAATAATACTTGTCTTTAATACTTAGTGTTTATGAAATAAGAAAAAAATGTCATTGATGGCCTGGAAGTATTATATAAAAAAATCCATTGGGCAGGACATCTATAATTTGGGTTCACTCTTATTGGTCATCACTCTTTTATTGGTCAAGTTACAAAACTTTTTTGAATTAGAGTTTCATGTACTCAATAATGAGGTAAAGGTCTGTCAATATTTGTACAGGATAGGCTATGTTTCATCTCAATCCTCCTTTCAGGATCTAGGCATTTATTTTTCCACCTACCAAGAGTGCTGGCTGCTGCTGGCCCACAAAATGGCCTTCAGCCAAAAAGAATTGTCCTACTCATAATTATTTGCTACCCTGTTTCAATCCACATCCATTGGATTTCAATCCACATCCATTCACCTCCAGAGCTCCTCCATGGAGTGGGCTGAGGCCTCTGTTGCAACGGAATCACAATTCAAACTCTCTCTCCCTAGTCGTGCTTCTCACACACCCTTATGGATGTTGTTTCCAAGAGAACTTCCCTAATCTTTATCTTGGAGTCTGTTTCCAGGGAATGGAGTCTAAGATAATAATAATAAAAGGGATTTGAAGCCTGACCCTACCATTTAGTATTGAATCTATTTATTTAATTCTTTGGGCAACTTATGTAACTTCTTTGGACTTTACATGGATTTTATGATGATTTAGTGAGGAAATAAATGTGTAAGTAATATTATATACAGCAGTGTCTTCAGAAATAAGCCTTATTTAAGAAAAAAAGTTCATAAAGGTGTTACTTACCTGATATTTTCTATGCTGACAAACTAAAACTCTTTAAAAACAAAAACTTTTCAACTTAAGGTAAAAATTATACACTAAGGTGAATGAAATGCAAAAATCATAAGTATACAACTCAATGAATTTTTACATATAAGCATACTTCTGTAACTACCACCCACATTAAGCTATAAAACATTTTCTGTACCCATGTCCTCCCTTTTCAATACTGCCATTAGAGACAATTATTCTGACTTTTATGACCATATGTTAGTTTTTCCTGTTCTCAAACACATATAAATGGAATCATACTTTTTGTGTCTGGCTTTCTCTACTCAGTATAATTTGGTTCATCTATGCTATTTTGGAAATCACTAGTTTGTTCTTTTTCTAATCACTGTGTAGTTGTCTATTGTAAGAATATACTACAATTTGCTTACCTATTTTGCTCTTGATGATTACTTAAGTTGATTAAAGTGTTTGCCTATTATAATAAAGTCACTAGGAACATTTTTGTACATGCCTTTTAGTGGACATATATACTCATTTATCTTAAGTAGATACGGAGGAGTAGAATTATGGAGTTATAGGTTAGGTGCACTGGACAAATGAATCTTGATAAAATCTGACCAGTATTAGCTAATACCTAAAAAGTTCTTTTCCTGAAGGTTTAAATAAATTCACCATATTGAATAAAAATTGGATATCACTACTAGTTAACTTAAAATGAAAATAACACATTATGAAGATTATGAATAAAACCTGTGAATACTCAGCAAAGCTGATAGAAGCAGAGGAAATGTCACCTAAAACATGAATGAAAAACACAATGAGTTCATTTATCTTCTTCAGTGTAGCTACACAAACACTGGGGAATCAGTTTAACTACAGTTCCATCCTGTAGTTCTACCACAGGACTGCATACCTGCTTTTAATTTATAGACAATATATAAAAACGACATATTGAGTATGTCTTCTCAGGTTGGCATAAAGGTTGGATAAAATGGATGAGAGCCCCCTCACTGTTTTGCCTACAGTGGGCTAGGTAGTAATGATACCGCAAAAAGAGTAGTAAAAGTATGAGAGAATTAGGAGCTTCACTGATTAGGAGCTACCCAGTGGCTATACTGTGAAAAGAAATATCCTTTCTTGCGAGATCTGATTTTTAAATGATATGGAATATATGAGATTTTATGGGTGTACCAGACAAGAGACCAGCAGGAAACAGCATGTTCAAGCAGTATTGTTGGGGAAAGCTTAATGAAGATGTTTACAAAAGTAGAAGCAGAGTTAAGGGAAACCAACAAACAAATGCAGGTAGACTTAGGACTAAGGGAGCCTTAAGACTGCAGTCAGCAAGCATAGTGGTGTTACCTGAATCTGGAGAAGTCAGCTCAATAAAGATTGTGTCGTTAAGTGGATGAAATCAGCTAACTGGTGGCACTGTGGCAAGGAGAGAATTGGGGAAGTAAGCATTCTAATCTCATTCTCTTCCTGACTTCTGAACTGCTGGAGACTGTCACTGGCAACTTGCTTTGGTCAATTCTAAATTGTTACCACAGGAAATTCTCTTGAAGCTAGCATTAATGGGTCACAGGGTATGAAATTTCAAAAATCTTAATATGTTGTCAAACAATCTGAAGGGATGTTTACACTAATGTATATACACAAGAGGATATTATGAGAGTAATATTGGTAACAGCTAGACAGGTAGAACATTTTCTTTTATACTTCAGTTGGCCATTTATTTTTCTCCTGTGAATATTTCCTCTGTGTTCTCTAATTGGTAGAGTGCTAATGTTTCCCCTATTAATTTTTTAGGACTCTTGATCTATTAAGAATATATAATATTATATACATATAAAATTTCATTTTTAGGCAAATCTGCTGCTCAGACGGTGTTTTCCTTCAGACTTTTTTCTATTGCTTTAGTGTTTGGGGAGTTGTTCCTCTTCCTGAAATCATTTTTAAATTACATATTTCCTAGTTTACTATGTTTGGGTTTTTTTTACTCAAAACTCTTTACATCTTTACTCTGACATCTTTCAACTATTTATATGACAGTTGTACCATTTAGAAACAAAGTTTGTCTCTCCATTCATTTCTTATGTCTGCTTCCTTCCTCCCTCTCTCTCTCTCTTCTTTCCTTTCTTCCTTCCTTCCTTCTTTCTCTCATTTTATATAGAGTCCATTTTTATAGAATAATTCCTAGCTTTTGTTTTTTGTTGTGATATAGAAAATGCGATGCATAAATTCAGTAAACAAGATATATAGGAAACTAGAATTTTAATTTTTTTAGAGTTGCCCACTTCACAGAATTTTTTTAATTCTAAGAATTCTTGTTAATTCTATTTAGTTTAATGGTTTTATAGACAAAATGTATTCAAAAATAATACTTTTCTTATTTCTTTCTGGTAATGATAACTCCTTTTTTAGGGTAAAAACCATTTTTTAAAAAATTGAGACAGCCAAAGTATTTAGAATAGTGTAAGTGATAATGAAATTAGAATGCATATTTTTAATTTATTTTTTTGTTATGGGTTACCTGATAATTAAAATTGTTTTATTGCATATGAACAAACATGTAACTGGATATAAAATTGGGAGGGTTCTCAGTTCTTCTCTCTCAAAACTTTGTCCTAATATTTTTTCCTTGTATCTTTGCCATTCAGATGTTTGCTAGGATTTGTCTAGCTATAATCTTCTTAATTAGTTTTGGCACTTAGATTCTACTTATTTGGAAAACCAAATATTTTTCATCTACAGAAAATTTTCTTCTGAATATATTTTGCTTTGTTTTTTTAATCTCTGTTTTTTTCTTCAGGTTGGTTTTTTGGGGGTTTTTGTTGTTGTTGTTGTTGTTGTTTTGTGTGTTTTTTTTTTTTTTTTTTTTACTGTAATGGGTTTTCATGTTTTTGTTATTTTTCTGTGTCAGTTCTCTTCTTTACTGCCGACAATGCAGGTTTCAATTCCACTATAAAGTTTTAATTTCTTTGAAAGAGTTCTATTTGTTTTCTTTTTATCTTGAGATGTTTTCTTTTTTTAAAATATGTGTGCCTTATTCCATCCTAATAAAACTATATAAAGTAACTTTCTGAAATGTATTCTTATACCCACAGTAAATAAAAAGTCTGAGTGGCACCTTTTACTTCTGAATGTCAATTATGATTTTTGTTTACTTTGCTCTATAATTTCTTTTCCCTTAATAAGAATATTGGTAATTTTTTTCTTCTTACTGCTCAAAGAACAGAGACATATCAAGGCCCAGTACTTGCCCAAAGCAGTTCTTAAATAGTGATAAAAACAACTTCCCAGAATTGTAGTTGGACAGAAGGCCCTATTTTCAGAGTCTAATAAGTATACATAGATTGCAAGTAAACAGGCATAAATTTTATCTCTTAATTCTCCATTTTCCAACACTTTAAATAAAACATAGTAAGTGCAAAACCACAACCCCCAGTGTGCAAGTCAACTAGTAAGCTTCCTGTTGCCACTGTCTGCCCTCCCTCACTATTCCACTGGTTTTCTGACAGCTCTGTTTTGGAAGGTTGAGGTGGTTTTGCTAATGCAGTGAACAAAGGTTTTATTGATCAAAAATTGTTATTTCTTAGTTTAGTGTTATGAATCTTTCAGAAGAAGATTGCCTCCAAGACTTCCTTTTTCAGAGTTGATGCATTACTCTTTTGTGTGTGTGTGTGTGTGTGTGTGTGTGAGATTATTTAAAGGAAGAGTGTGAAGGGCAACAACAAGGAGACTAGTTGAATATCACTTAAGCCACAATTAATTGGTTCTTAAAGGAATTTCCTAGTCAGAGAAAGGAAAGGGGAGACATCTTCATGGAGAGAAATACATGTTCAAAGATAGAACTGTGTGACATAGTGATATGTTTGGCAGACACAACAATTTCAGTGCAGGTTAAGAGCAAAATGTGTGGGTAGTGGGAATCTTGTTGGAGGAAGAAATGTGAAAAGCTAGCTGGCTCTAGATTGTATAAAGCTGTACGTGTTTATGGATGGGTTCTGTGGTTAGTGGGGGAAGCCCATGAATTGATCAGAGCACTGATGTGACTATTTTATGATTTGAGATAGGTGGTGACTGTGTGAAAGACAGAAAAACAGGAAAAAGAGGTACCAGAGTGACCAATTAAGAATCTATTACAAGAGTCACAGTGTCTTAATGAAGTGTCTTAAAGCAAGACCAGTGGAGTTTGTGAGATATTTTATTCACAGAATTAGAAAGACAAATTTATGAAAGGGATATATTTTCAGAAGTGTGGGGAGGGCTTCAGGTATGAAAAAGAGAAATTAAGGTATAATGGGATTATTGGAAAAATAAAAAACTATGGCAGAATAAATTGGTCTAAGTCTTATGGAGGTCAATTAGAAGAAGATATATATATACATCTTTTGATGTCATAAACCCATTTCTGTGGGTTTGTCCTAGGATATTCTTGTATGCATGTTAAATAATTTATATACAAGTTTGTTCATTACCAGAATGTTATTCATACCAAAACACTGGAAAAGATTCCCGTGTATATCAATGGAAATTATTTATATAAATTATGATATATCCATCTAATGGATTATAAAGCAATGGTTTAAGAAAAAAAGCATGTTTCCATGTATTGGTAGAAAATGATCTTCAAACTATTTTAATTTTTAAGAGTGAAACACTGGATTGGAATATACTTTATTTAACAGCTTTACTGAGATTTAATTGGCATACAATAAACTGTACATATTTCAAGTGTAAAATTTGATGGATTTGGGCAAATCGATACACAGATGAAGCCATCATCACAATCAAGTTAATGAATATATCCATCACCTCCTAAAATTTCCTTGTTCTTTTTAATCCCTTCCTCCATCTTCACAAACTTCTCTAATCACATTTAGTGTTGTCACTGATCTGTTTTCTGCTACTATCGATTGATTTCCATTTTATAGAATATTTTATATATATAATCATATAATATACCGTCTTGTCTTTTAGGTCTTACTTCCTTCAGTATATTTATTTTGTGATTCAGGCATGTCATTGCATGTATCAATGGTTGATTCTATTTTATTGCTGAATAGTATTCTATTGTATGGTAAACCACAATTTTCAGGTCATTTATCTTTTGATGGACATTTAAATTATTTCCAAATCTGAGGTATTAAAAATAAAGTTGTCATGAGCATTTGAGTGCAGGACTTTTATGGACATATGCTTTCAATTATCTTGTGTAAATACCTAGAACAGTGTTTGAGCAGTATGGTAAATGTATATTTAACATTTTATGAAACTGTGAAACTATTTCTAAAGCGGTAGCACCATTTTATATCCTCACCAGTAGAATATGAGAGTTTAAGTTGCTCTACATATTCTCCAAGACTTAGTATTTGTCGATCTTTTAAATTTTAGCTATTTTATTTTGTGTATGGTAGACTCTCATTATGGAATTAATTTGTATTTCCCTAATGATTAATTATGTTGAATATGTTTTTATGTGACTCTTTGCTATTCATATATTTATATCCGTATATCCTATATAGGGTATATCCTATATCCATATATATAGGAGAAGTGTCTATTCAAATCCTTAGCCCATTTTTCAATTGGGCTGTATGTCTACTTATTATTGAGTTTAAAGTTACATATTCCAGATATAAGTGCTTTCAGATATTAGTTTTGCAAATATTTTCTCTCAGTTTATGGTGTGCATTTTCATTTTCTTGAGAGTGTATTTTGAAGAGCAAATGATTTTAATATAAATTTATTTTATTTATTTATTTTTGGCTGCACTGGGTCTTTGTTGCTGTGCGTGGGCTTTCTCTAGTTGCGGCGAGCAAGGGCTACTCTTTGTTGTAGTGCACAGGCTTCACACTGCGGTGGCTTCTCTTGTTGTGGAGCACGGGCTCTAGGCACACAGGCTCAGTAGTTGTGGCACACAGGCTCAGTAGTTGTGGCTTGCGGGCTCTAGAGCGCAGGCTCAGTAGTTGTGGTGCATGGGCTTAGTTGCTCCGTGGCATGTGGGAACTTCCTGGACCAGGGCTCGAACCCGTGTCCCCTGCATTGGCAGGCGGATTCTTAGCCACTGGGCTACCAGGGAAGCCCCTGATTTTAATTTTGGTAAAGTCCAATTTGTTAACTTTCCTTTTATAGTTTATATATTTTGTGTCATGTTTCAGAAATCTTTGTGCAACTTAAGCTGACCACGATTTTTCCTGTTTTCCTCTAGAAGTTGTTTTAGCTTTTACATTTAGCTTTTACATTTACATGAACATCTATTTCAAGTGAATTTTTGCTAAGTCTGAGATGAGAGATAAAGGTGTAATTTGATTTTTTTTTTTCTTGCATATGGGTGTTTAACTTTTCAGCACCTTTTATGGAAAAGACTATCCTTTCCCCCACTGAATTGCTTAGGCACTTTTGTCAAAAATCAGTTAAGTGTATACACATGGATATATAGATCTAAACCTTCTGTTCCCTTGAGTCATACTCTAGGACTTAGGGCCCACATCAAAAAAGAACTTGCTTTACTGCCCTGAAAAACTACAAAAGTTGTGTGCCAGTCATGATCCTGGCAGGAGACAGTTGGAACGCCTCAAAGTGAATTCAGTGAGATGAACTTTGACAGAGGATTGCACAGGAAGGAAAACCCAGAGAAGAACACCGGTATTGTGAAAGAGAAATTTCCTGGACCTCTCTTGGGTAGAATAGGCATCATGAAACACTACCTCCACTGCAAACATGTAATTAAAGTATATAGAAACTAACTATGAGAAAAGGTACAGATGCTTTAAAAAGATACAACTAGGAGTCAGAAAGTGCTGATCACACACACAAAAAAGTTAATCTGGGAAATGGAATTCCAAGTAGAGGGAATATCATATGTGATGATCATCTAATGAAAAGTAGAATGGTACACTATTTTTATTTATTTGTTTCTTTAACATCTTTATTGGAGTATAACTGCTTTACAATGGTCTGTTAGCTGCTGCTTTATAACAAAGTGAATCAGTTACACATATACATATATCCCCATATATCTTCCCTCTTGCATCTTCCTCCCACCCACCCTCCTTATCCCACCCCTGTAGGTGGTCACAAAGCACCGAGCTGATCTCCCTGTGCTATGAGGCTGCTTCCCACTAGCTATCTACTTTACATTTGGTAGTGTATATATGTCCATGCCACTCTCTCCCTTTGTCCCAGCTTACCCTTCCCCCTCAGCGTATCCTCAAGTCCATTCTCTAGGAGGTCTGCATCTTTATTCCTGTCTTGCCCCTAGGTTCTTCATGACCATTTTTTTTGTTGTATTTTAGATTCCGTATATATGTGTTAGCATACAGTATTTGTCTCTCTCTTTCTGACTTACTTCACTCTGTATGACAGACTCTAGGTCCATCCACCTCACTACAAATAACTCAGTTTCGTTTCTTTTATGGCTGAGTAATAGTCCATTGTATATATGTGCCACATCTTCTTTATCCATTCATCTGTCGATGGACACTTAGGTTGCTTCCATGTCCTGGCTATTGTAAATAGAGCTGCAGTGAACATTGTGGTACATGACTCTATTTGAATTATGATTTTCTCAGGGTATATACCCAGTAGTGGGATTGCTGGGTCCTATGGTAGTTCTATTTTTAGTTTTTTAAGGAACCTCCATACTGTTCTCCATAGTGGCTGTATCAATTTACATTCTCACCAACAGTGCAAGAGGGTTCCCTTTTCTCCACACCCTCTCTAACATTTATTGTTTGTAGGTTTTTTGATGATGCCCATTCTGACTGGTGTGACATGATATCTCATTGTAGTTTTTTTTGTTTTTTTTGTGGTACGCGGGCCTCTCACTGTTGTGGCCTCTCCCGTTGCGGAGCACAGACTCCGGACGCGCAGGCTCAACGGCCATGGCTCACAGGCCCAGCCGCTCCGCGGCATGTGGGACCTTCCTAGACTGGGGCACGAAACCGTGTCCCCTGCATCGGCAGGCGGACTCTCAAACACTGCGCCACCAGGGAAGCCCCGCATTGTAGTTTTGATTTGCATTTCTCTAATGATTAATGATGTTGAGCATTCTTTCACGTGTCTGTGGGCAATCTGTATCTCTTCTTTGCAGAAATGTCTATTTAGGTCTTCTGCCCATTTTTGGATTGGGTTGTTTGTTTTTTTGATATTGAGCTGCATGAGCTGCTTGTAAATTTTGGAGATTAATCCTTTGTCAGTTGCTTCATTTGCAAATACTTTCTCCCATTCTGAGGGTTGTCTTTTCGTCTGTTTATGGTTTCCTTTGCTGTGCATAAGCTTTTAAGTTTCATTAGGTCCCATTTGTTTATTTTTGTTTTTATTTCCATTTCTCTAGGAGGTGGGTCAAAAAGGATCTTGCTGTGATTTATGTCCTAGAATATTTTGCCTATGTTTTCCCTAAGAGTTTGATAGTGTCTGGCCTTACATTTAGGTCTTTAATCCATTTTGAGTTTATTTTTGTGTATGGCATTAGGGAGGGTTCTAATTTCATTCTTTTACCTGTAGCTGTCCAGTTTTCCCAGCACCAGTTATTGAAGAGCTGGCTTTTCTCCATTGTATATTCTTGCTTCCTTTATCAAAAATAAGGTGACCATATGTGCACGGGTTTATCTCTGGGCTTTCTATCCTGTTCCATTGATCTATATTTCTGTTTTTGTGCCAGTACGATACTGTCTTGATTACTATAGCTTTGTAGTATAGTCTGAAGTCAGGGAGCCTGATTCTTCCAGCTCCGTTTTTCTTTCTCAAGATTGCTTTGGCTATTTGGGGTCTTTGGTGTTTCCATACAAACTGTGAATTTTTTTGTTCTGGTTCTGTGAAAAATGCCAGTGGTAGTTTGATAGGGATTGCATTGAATCTGTAGATTGCTTTGGGTAGCATAGTCATTTTCACATGTTTATTCTTCCAATCCAAGAACATGGTATATATCTCCAACTGTTTGTGTCATCTTTAATTTCCTTCCTCAGTGTCATAATTTTCTGCATACAGGTCTTTTGTCTCCTTAGGTAGGTTTATTCCTAGATATGTTATTCTTTTTGTTGCAATGGTAAATGGGAGTGTTTTCTTAATTTCACTTTCAGATTTTTCATCATTAGTCTATAGGAATGCAAGAGATTTCTGTGCATTAATATATCCTGCTACTTTACCAAATTCATTGATTAGCTCTAGTAGTTTTCTGGTAGCATCTTTAGGATTCTCTCTGTATAGTATCATGCCATCTGCAAACAGTGACAGCTTTACTTCTTCTTTTCCAATTTGGATTCCTTTTATTTCTTTTTCTTCTGTGATTGCTGTGTCTAAAACTTCCAAAACTATGTTGAATAATAGTGGAGAGAGTGGGCAACCTTGTCTTGTTCCTGGTCTTAGTGGAAATGGTTTCAGTTTCTTGCCATTGAGAACGATGTTGGCTGTGGGTTTGTCAATATGGCCTTTATTATGTTGAGGTAAGTTCCCTGTATGCCTACTTTCTGGAGGGTTTTTAATCAAAAATGGGTGTTGAATTTTGTTGAAAGCTTCCTCTGCATCTATTGAGATGATCATATGGTTTTTCTCCTTCAATTTGTTAATATGGTGTATCACATTGATTGATTTGCATATATTGAAGAATCCTTGCATTCGTGGGGTAAACCCCACTTGATCATGGTGTATGATCCTTTTAATGTGCTGTTGGATTCTCTTTGCTATTATTTTGTTGAGGATTTTTGCATCTATGTTCATCAGTGATATTGGCCTGTAGTTCTCTTTCTTTGTGGCATCCTTGTCTGGTTTTGGTATCAGGGTGATGTTGGCCTCATTGAATGAGTTTGGGAGTGTCCTTCCCTCTGCTCTATTTTGGAAGAGTTTAAGAAGGATGTGTTAGCTCTTCTGTAAATGTTTGATAGAATTCACCTGTGAAGCCATCTGGTCCTGGACTTTTGTTTGTTGGAAGATTATTAATCACAGTTTCAATTTCAGTGCTTGTGATTGGTCTGTTCATATTTTCTATTTCTTCCTGGTTCAGTCTCGGAAGGTTGTGCATTTCTAAGAATTTGTCCATTTCTTCCAGGTTGTCCATTTTATTGGCATATAGTTGCTTGTAGTAATGTCTTATGATCCTTTGTATTTCTGCACAGTCCATTGTTACTTCTCCTTTTTCATTTCTAATTCTATTGATTTGAGTCTTCTCCTTTTTTTCTTGATGAGTATGGCTAATGGTTTATCAATTTTGTTTATCTTCTGTAAGAATCAGCTTTTAGTTTTATTGATCTTTGCTATAGTTTCCTTCATTTCTTTTTCATTTATTTCTGATCTGATCTTTATGATTTCTTCCTTCTGCTAACTTTGGGGGTTTTTTGTTCTTCTTTCTCTAATTGCTTTAGCTGTAAGGTTAGTTTGTTTATTTAAGATGTTTCTTGTTTCTTAAGGTAGGATTGTATTGCTGTAAACTTCCCTCTTAGAACTGCTTTTGCTGCATCCCATAGGTTTCGGGTCGTTGTGTTTTCATTGTCATTTGTTTCTAGGTATTTTTTGGTCTCCTCTTTGATTTCTTCAGTGATTTCTTGGTTATTAAGTAGTGTATTGTTTAGCCTCCATGTGTTTGTACTTTTTAAAGATTTTTTCCTGTAATCGATATCTAGTTTCATAGCATTGTGGTCGGAAAAGATACTTGACACAATTTCAATTTTCTTGAATTTACCAAGGCTTGATTTGTGACCCAAGATATGATGTATCCTGGAGAATGGTCGATGAGCACCTGAGAAGAAAGTGTATTCTGTTGTTTTGGGATGGAATGTCCTATAAATATCAACTAAGTCCATCTTGTGTAATGTATCATTTAAAGGCTGTGTTTCCTAATTTATTTTCATTTTGGATGATCTGTCCATTGGCGAAAGTGGGGTGTTAAAATCCCCTACTATGATTGTGTTACTGTCAATTTCCCCTTTTATGGCTATTAGTATTTGCCTTATGTATTGAGGTGCTCCTGTGTTGGGTGCATAATTATTTTAAATTGTTATATCTTCTTCTTGGATTGATCCCTTGATCAGTATGTTGTGTCCTTCTTTGTCTCTTGCTGTTAACCTCATGGGGAATCCCTTGTGTGCTATTTGTCGTTTTTCCTTTGCTGCTTTTAATATTTTTTCTTTGTCTTTAATTTTTGATAGTTTGTTTAATATGTGTCTTGGCATGTTTATCCTTGTATTTATCCTGTTTGGGACTCTCTGCACTTCATGGGCTTGATTGACTATTTCCTTTCCCATATTAGGGAAGTTTTCAACTTTAATCTCTTCAAATATTTTCCCAGTCCCTTTCTTTTTCTCTTCTTCTTCTGGGAACCCTGTAATTCGAATGTTGGGGCATTTAATTTTGTCCCAGACGTCTCTGAGACTGTCCTCAATTCTTTTCATTCTTTTTTCTTTATTCTGTTCTGCAGTAGTTATTTCCACTATTTTATATTCCAGGTCACTTATCCGTTCTTCTGCCTCAGTTATTCTGCTGTTGATCCCTTCTAGAGAATTTTTAATTTCATTTATTGTGTTGTTCATCACTGTTTGTTTGCTCTTTAGTTCTTCTAGGTCCTTGTTAAACGTTTCTTGTAGTTTCTCCATTCTGTTTCCAAGATTTTGGATCATCTTTACTATCATTATTCTGAATTCTTTTTCAGGTAGACTGCCTATTTCCTCTTCATTTGTTAGGTCTGGTGGGTTTTTATCTTGCTCCTTCATCTGCTGTGTGTTTTTCTGTCTTCTCATTTTGCGTATCTTACTGTGTTTGGTGTCTCCTTTTTGCAGGCTGCAGGTTCGTAGTTCCCGTTGTTTTTGGTGTCTGTCCCCAGTGGCTAAGGTTGGCTCAGTGGGTTGTGTAGGCTTCCTAGTGGAGGGGACTAGTGCCTGTGTTCTGCTGGATGAGGCTGGATCTTGTCTTTCTGGTGGGCAGGTCCACGTCTTGTGGTGTGTTTTGGGGTGTCTGTGACCTTCTTATGATTTTAGGCAACCTCTCTGCTAATGGGTGGGGTTGTGTTCCTGTTTTGCTAGTTGTTTGGCATGGGGTGTCCAGCACTGTAGCTTGCTGGTCGTTGTGTGGAGCTGGGTTTTGGCTTTGAGATGGAGATCTCTGGAAGTTTTTCGCTGTTTGATATTACGTGGAGCTGGGAGGTCTCTTGTGGACCAATGTCCTGAACTTGGCTCTCCCACCTCAGAGGCACAGCCCTGACGCCTGTCTGGAGTACCAAGAGCCTGTCCTCCACACGGCTCAGAATAAAAGGGAGAAAAAAAAGAAAGAAAGAAGATAAAATGAAATAAAGTTATTAAAATAAAAAATAATTATTAAAAATAATATTTAAGTAATAAAAAAAAGAAAGAAAGGAAGAAAGAGCAAGCAAACCAAAAAACAAATCCACCAATGATAACAAGTGCTAAAAAGTATCCAAAAAAGAAAATAAAACCGGACAGACAGAACCCTAAGACAAATGGTAAAAGCAAAGCTAAACAGACAAAATCACACAGAGAAGCATACACATACACTCACAAAAAAAGAAAAAGAGAAAAATATACATATATCGTTGTTCCCAAAGTCCACCTCCTCAACTTGGGATGATTCATTGCCTATTCAGGTATTCCACAGATGCAGGGTACATCTCATTGATTGTGGAGATTTAATCCTCTGCTCCTGAGGCTGCTGGGAGAGATTTCCCTTTCTCTTCTTTGTTCATACAGCTCCTGGGGTTCAGCTTTGAATTTGTTCCTGCCTCTGCGTGTAGGTCGCCTGAGGGCATCTGTTCTTCGGTCAGACAGGACGGCAGACATGACGGGGCTAAAGGAGCAGTTGATTCGGGGGCTCTGGCTCACTCAGGCCAGGGGGAGGGAGGGGTACGGATGCAGGGCGAGCCTGCGGTGGCAGAGGCTGGCGTGACATTGCACCAGCCTGAGGCGCGCCGTGCGTTCTCCCGGGGAAGTTGTACCTGGATTATGGGACCCTGGCAGTGGCGGGCTGCACAGGCTCCCGGGAGGGGGGTGTGGATAGTGACCTGTGCTTGCACACAGGCTTCTTGGTGGCGGCAGCAGCAGCCTTAGCGTCTCATGCCCGTCTCTGGGGTCCATGCTGATAGCCGCAGCTCGTGCCCGTCTCTGGAGCTCCTTTACTTAGCGCTCTTAATCCTCTTTCCTCACGCACCCTGAAACAAAGAGGGAAGAAAAAGCCTCTTGCCTCTTAAGCAGTTCCAGAGCTTTTCCCGGCCTCCGTCCCAGCTAGCTGTGGTGCACTGGCCCGCTTCGGGCTGTGCTCACGCCACCAACCCCAGTCCTCTTCCGGCGCTCCGACCGAAGCCCGAGCCTCAGCTCCCAGCCCCGCCCGCCCTGGCGGGTGAGCAGACAAGCCTCTCGGGCTGGTGAGTGCCAGTCGGCACTGATCCTCTGTGAGGGAATCTCTCCGCTTTGCCCTCTGCACCCCTGTGGCTGCGCTGTCCTCCGCAGCTCCAAAGCTCCCCCGCTCCGCCACCCGCAGTCTCCGCCCGCAAAGGGGCTTCTAGTGTGTGGAAACCTTTCCTCCTTCACGGCTCCCTCCCAGAGGTGCAGGTCCCATCTCTATTCTTTTGTCTCTGTGTTTTCTTTTTCCTTTTGCCCTACCCAGGTACATGGGGAGTTTCTTGCCTTTTGGGAGGGTCTTCTGCCAGCGTTCAGTAGGTGTTCTGTAGGAGTTGTTCCACATGTAGATGTATTTCTGATGTATTTGTGGAGAGGAAGGTGATCTCCATGTCTTACTCTTCCGCCATCTTGAAGCTCCTCGGTACACTATTTTAAACTATAAAAACGCCAGAATGGTTGAAACAAAGTATGAGAAGCAGAGCAATCAAAAGTGAACCTGGGGACTGTCCTGGTTTTGCAGTGGATAGGACTCCACACTCCCAATGCAGGGGGCCCGGGTTCAATCCCAGGTCAGGGAACTAGATCCCACATGCATGCTGCAGCTGAGAGTTTGCATGCCAAAACTAAGGAGCCCATGTGCCACAATTAAGGAACCCTCTTGCCACAACTAAGACCTGGTGCAACCAAATAAGTAAATAAATACTTTTTAAAAAAACCCTTATAAAAAAAGTGAACCTGAAGAGGCAGAAAGAGGCCAAGCTACACAGGGCCTTGTCGATCACGTTACAGATGTGGATCTTTATTCCAGGAGCAACAGGAAGGCATTGATGAGTTAAATGATGACGGAAAAGTGACATAATTTCATCTGTAATTTGAAAAGAATTTTTGTCTGATGAAACCCATCAAAGTTTTCACAGTGTAACATATGGGGAGCCTACTTGGGAAGCTAGTGCAGTCATTCAAGAGAAAGATTGAAAAAGGCAACCACGGAGAATAAAGTAAAATCAATAGGATTTCGTGATGGAGTTGATACAGAGGGTTAGAGTAAGATGTTATGCTTATTGAACTTTCAGGAATACCCATGATATTTTTACTTCCTTTTCCACTCTAGTGAATGCTTTGTAAGAACTAGATACATTCTGAGAATTGATAAAACTTCTCTGGGCTGAGAGCCAGTTCTGGGTCTATTAGCATTCAGATACATTTTTTTTCATGCCTCCCCTGTTCTTTTTCACAATGGCTGATCCCTGCAGAATCCAGCTGACTTTTGATTGGGTGCAGCCAATACAAGCCTCTTATGGGAGATTGAAGGATAGGAAAAAGAAGTCAAGGTAATTTTCTTTTTCTCTGTCTTGGATGATCCTTCCCTCCCCCTCCCCCTCCCCCTTTCCCTCTTCCTCTCCCTCCTCTTTATCTGCTTTGGGTGGTGTCTCCAGCCATGGATTTGTCTATTTCTCTAGTTCACACCAGACAAGACTGATGTGTTTCTAGCTTCTTTTAGTGACTTCAGTCCCTAGAATTTCATAACACATCCTCCCTTTGACTCTGCAGCCTAGGTTTTTAGTAGTTTCCTGCTATTGCTAACCTCTGGGTTGCTTTCCTATACTCTATTTGACTTTTCACCCATCTCATCACTTGTGTAACCAAATCCCTTCTGGTTTAAATTCTTAGAGAGTTTTCTGTATTCCTGTTTGGACCCTGAGTGATACAAGCCTCAAAGTAGAAATCTGGAATTGATAATTATAAATGTTTAAGATCTGCATCACATGTGTGGCTCTGTCAGGGGCAGCTTCCAGGTCAATGCAAGAGATGTTCTCTATGGATTAAGACAAGCAGTAGTAATAGTAATAAATTAAGTAGTAATAAAGTAAGCACTGAATTCTTTTGTTTCACTGGGCATGCCAATAGCTCCTAGTTCTTTTCTTCCAAAACAGAAATATTTTTAAAGAGTAGAAGAGTCATTTTTATGTACTCAATCTTTATGGATCCATTCTAAGACTTGGATCTTAGAATACTGTGGCGTTTATGCTTGTCCTTCATGACATCCCAACTACATACAGTAAACATTCTAGACGAGATGATCAGTTTTTCTACAAGATTTTGATATCGTTCAAACTATTTTTTTCAAATTTACTATTGAAAATTATAAATAATCACAGAAAATAATTTTATCAAAATCTGTCATGTCAGCAATGAGGCATCTATCAAGCACCTAGTAAATGAGAGGCATGTTTTCACATATAATATTTTGATTTCATTTCCCTTGCTTGTCACAATAAAAAAAAATGTAGAAACTGATACCCAGAAAGGTTAATCAAATTGGAGAAGGTCATTTTAATAGAAAGTGATGTATCTCTTATCAATAGCTGTAGGCAATCTTTTTTTTTTTTTTTTTTTTGTTGTACGCGGGCCTCTCACTGCTGTGGCCTCTCCCATTGCGGAGCACAGGCTCCGGACGCGCAGGCTCAGCGGCCATGGCTCACGGGCCTAGCCGCTCCGCGGCATGTGGGATCTTCCCGGACCGGGGCACGAACCCGCATCTCCCGCATTGACAGGCGGACTCTCAACCACTGTGTCACCAGGGAAGCCCTGTAGCCAATCTATTTTATTGACATTCTTTATACTAAATCTATCTTTTTTTTTTTTTTTTGGTCCAGTTAGGCCAGTTACTAACTAGACATCAAAGAGAAATGACATATTAGTTCATGCAACTTGATGGAAAACAACAATATTATAATTAAAATATTTCAACATATGGAGGCAAAATGGAAGTGTCTGAGAAAATTAACATCCCATTGAAAGACTAAGCCTTTCTCTACAATAAAGTCTAGCATATTGAACAGACTGAAAAAGTTTCTGTATCATTCAGCTTTCTAAGTTTCATGCAACAGAAACCAATTCTGGATAAATTGATTAAAATAAATTTTTGAGAGGAAATTGGTTTCATAAGACCTAAAATAATTCCAGTTTTAAAAACCTGTTCAGTGAGAGCAGGATGAACTTCACCAAAGGCAGAAAAAAATAGGACCTGTTATTCTGCCCTGACAACAAACCACAGTTGAAGGGGGGCTGGTGGTTTAGGGTATGAGTCAGGGGACACCAGGAATCTGTCTCAATCCAGCCACTGGGTGGCCATCTTGACCTGTAGGTAAATACTTATGTTAAAGAACTATAATACCAATGGTACAGAGCCAGTTTGTTGTGGGTGATGGTCCTGTGGAAGAATTGTCTACCATCATGGCACCTTAAGGAATGACTATGGTCTGGTCTGAACAGGAGTTTAATAACAATCAAATCTCTTCAGAATGTTCAGGTTTCATTGGGCATGACCTGGTAGTAACAGCAGTGAGCAGAGCTGAGTAGTAGAGCAGGGACCACAGCCTTAACAGGACAGGTTTCTGGTTGTCCAGGGTTTGTCTGCTGGCTTCCATTGATAAGCCCACAATCCTCAGCTCCTGTGAGGCATCACTGATCTTCAAATGTCTTCAAGCATGATTCTAAAGCAACACCAGGTTTTAGGCATTGTGTGGTAGGCAGAATAATAGCCCCCTAAATATGTCCATGTCCTAATCTCCAAGACCTCTGAATATGTTACCTTACGTGGCAAAAGGGATTTTGTGGATGTGGTTTAAATTCCTTGAGATGTGAAGATTATCCCAGATTACACAGGTGGGTCCAATCTGATCATGAGTCCTTAAAAGTGAAAAAACCTCCCCTAACTGCAGTCAGAGACAGAAATAAAGACAGAAGAAAGGTGGGAGAGATGCAGTGTTGCTGGCTTTTAAAGATAGAGAAAGGCAAGCATGATCCAAGAAATGGGGACAGCTTCAAGAAGCTGGAAATGACAAGTAAACAGTTTCATTTCTAGAGTCTCCATCCAGAAAGGAACACAGTCGGGCCGACTTCTTGACTTTAACCCGGTGAGACTAGTGTCAGACTTCTGACATATAGAACTGTAAGACCATAAATTTATTTATTTACCTTTTAACTTTTTATTTTATATTGGAGTATAGCCGATTAACAATGTTGTGATAGTGTCAGGTGCACAGCAAAGCGACTCAGCCATACATATACATGTATCCATTCTCCCCCAAACTCCCCTCCCATCCAGGCTGCTGCATAACACTGAGCAGTGTTCCCTGTGCTACACAGTAGGTCCTTGTTGGTTATCCTTTTTAAATATAGTAGTGTGTACATGTCAATCCCAAACTCCCTAACCATCCCTTCCCTCCACCCTTCCCCCCAGCCCCGGTAACCATGAGTGCATTCTTTAAGTCTGTGAGTCTGTTTCTGTTTTGTAAGTACGTTCATTTGTATCATTTCTTTTTAGATTCTGCATATAAGCAATATAATATGATGTTTCTCTTTCTCTGTCTGACTTACTTTATTCAGTATGACAATCTCTAGGATGTAAGGCCATAAATTTATATTCTTTTAAGCCATTAAGTTTATAATAATTTGTTACAACACTGTAGTGAGTTGAACGGTGACTCCCCCAAAAGATATGTCCACATCCTAAGCTCCAAAACCTGTGAATGTGACTTTATTTGGAAAGAGTCTTTGTGGATGTAAGTAACTTTCTTGGGTGGATTATCTGGATGGGCCTAAATCCAAGGACGAGTGTCCATATAAGGGACACTCACTATAGGTAATAATGCAAATTTCATAGATTTGCTGTAAAGATTAAATAAAATAATACATCTTAGGTTTTCATCACAATGGATTTTAAAATACCATAAGAAATTTCAACAACTGTTTTCTTAATTGTTGTTATCAGTAGTTGTATCAGAAAAATCTTCAATAATCAATCAGATTGGGTATTAATTTAGTAACACCTTTGTGCACCTATTATTACGTATGTACATGGAACTGTCAAGCGAACCTGAGAATATAGATATTAATAAGAAATTCATATTTTCAATAAGCTCAGAGTCGTTTAATTGTTTAATTATTTAAATAAACATCTTAGTATCAAGCTTCAATAAGGGCACACAGTAGGTATTAACAAAAATACTTGCTCATTTAACACTATCCAGTACTTTCAGCTTTTGCAAGTAACTTTATGTATTTATTTAAAAAATATTTCGGTTCACTTCCTGAGCAAGGTGCTATGATAAAAAGTTTGGCGATACAAAAATGATAAGACACAGTCTGTTTTCAGAGGCAAGAGATCAATTGGGAGATTGTGATTAATTGCTGTAGGAGGGGCATAAGCAAAAACTGTGAGAGGGACAAGGAAACATTAGCCTTGCTTTTGCATTTTGAATGCTTCCTTTGGATGAATTTTAATTCATCTTACTTTCTCTAGTGATTTAGTTCCATTGTTGCATTGCAAGTTGTTGGCATTAGAAAGCAGTGACTGGAAGATATATTGCCTATGCTCTTCTCCAGATGCTGCTTCTGCTTCTTGGGCTAGAAGTCATTCCGCATCATTCTCACCCTCCTGCAAAATGGAAATGACACTGATCCAGTGGTTTTCATTTAAATACGGTCTGTAAAGTGTTCTGGGTAGTAGTACTTATGCCTTATTTTAAATTTATATTTATTTATAAAAATCAGTAATCCTCCTGTGGGAAAACTACCACCTTCACCACTCTCCCTTGTCCCCCTAATAGGACAGAGGCACGACAAGAAGACACAGAAGTATCTTAGGCATGATTATTTTTTTATGCCTATTTTTCTCATTAGGTTCATCTCTGTGAAGAAGAGAGAAAGAAATCACGGAATCATAGACCCCCTACCTGTTGAGTAAAATTGACTAACAGGTCCCCAACCAGTGTGATTATTCATAAAATTACCTGTTCTATTTCCTAAGAAGTTTAATAATAATAAAGGCTAACATTTATATAGCACTTACATATGCCTGGCAGCATTTTAAGTCATATTTTAATTCTGCAATATACACATGCATAAGTGCTACTATTATCAGTGATTTATAGATGGTCAGACTGAGGCACAGAAAGGGTAACTTGCTGAATGTCACACAGTAATTGATGGAGATGAGATTTGAACCTGATGGCCTATCTCAAGAGTCTGTATCTGCATTATAATTCTATTAGGAAAGTTTTTACATTTGTTCAAATCTACCTACTTTCCAAAACTTAGTCCTTTTTATTCTCAGTGATTTGTCACAGATTAATTGTAACCCTTAACTTTTAGAATTGTAAAATGTTATGCTTGGAAGAGTCTTAACCAAAATCATCTGGATTGCTAGACAAACATGATGTATAGATAGAGAATTTTAATCCAATGGCCATAAACTAATCTTTCAAATATTTTTAATTCAGTAAATCAAATATCATATTTAACTGAAAACTATCTCATTTCAAGATGAAATATTACTAGATCTATTCACTATTTCTCCTGTAAAATGGTCCCCAATTTTTCACCATGTGGTTTACTCTGCTCCTCATAACAGCAGTCTCAGCGTCTTTTGAAAACACAACACTCAGAATCTCACATAGCCCTTGAAGATGGGTTCTTGCCTAAAGCAGTGTGGGATAACTACAACTCTAGACTCAGGTTCTATAATTCCGTGAATACTGATTTTACTTCCAATGGCTTTGAGGTTGGGGTCGGGGGTCGTCGTTTTTGATGCCACTGAGCGAGTGATGTTAATATTGGAGAGACCGTATTGGTTCATAGACATTTGAAGTCAGACAGTTTCCACCAGATGAACTTCTCCTGCCCCTGTTCCACCCCGCCTCCACCTTCCCTGGAGTTGTAAATGCATGCCTCCCTATTTGGGCATTATGCAATTTTCACATATACATACATATATATGTATACACACACCTTTCGATTTAACCTGTTTTCTTAGGCCATTCCAGCCTGCCATTTAATAGACCTACAATTATAATAATAATAGGAATTCTCACTCAATACCCCATCAGCTGATTCCTTGAATCCCAGTTTCTTTCATATCCCTCCTTTTGGGATTAAGGTAGATAACTCATGGACCACTTACTTACTTACTTACCACATATCTTAAAGGGAAATATCTATCAATTTCTTACTCCTAATTATTTTATTTTATTCTCCATTATTCCTGATTGATCAAGTAACTCCCTGGTCATTGTGTTGTCTTCCTAGAGATTTTGCTCTTGTTATACCCCATTTTAGCACTGCTTAATTTGTTTTTGTTTGTGTCAGATAATTTTGTTTTGATGAGTGTTTTGGGACTATTGAAGACAGTTATTTCTAAAAATCTAGTATTTTACCAGACTTGTACATTACAGTCATCTGAGGTCAGCTTTCAGAATACCCTTTTGGAAATTCAAGGCATTATTTATAATCACCAATATTCTGAAGAATTTTCATACTTCATTATATTATAAAGATTATATTATAAGCTTATATTACAGTAGGACTGATAAATTAGTGAAAATTAGTGTAGTAGCCTGAGATAAAGTCTGCCTTGTTCTGGAATTTTCAACTAATTTAAATTGTACAGGAATCAATAACTTACTTTAATTCTATATAGTAAAATAAGTAAGTATAGTTTTGAGAAGAGGGACTGACCACCTTAATAAGGACCTGCAAGATCACACTTGTCTTGGTGAGTTTACTGTCATTCAGCATATTTACAGTGCTTACTCTTGCCCCTCCAGGTTCCACCAGGATTGTGCACTGGGCCCAGATGCCACCTGCAGAGGCAGTTTTATTCAATGAAAGGAATCCAGGGCAAAGGGCGCAGCATTTTTGAGCAAACAATAAACATTGTAGCAAGCAATGAACAAGCCAGTTTCCCCAAGCCCCTGCCCCAGGAATTGAACAGTTATAGGATGGTTATTATTGATCTAATCAGTTGCCTATGTAGATAGCTACAGAAATAGCTGTTTCAGGATATGTATAAGCCTTGTAACACACTCTACAAGATTGTGCGGGCACGGTCAGGGCCCCTGGTGGACTCCCTCTTCCTACGTAGAACAATGGAACAGAATGTGACAAAGAACCCAAACACACATGTTTTAAAAACTCACAGAGTAATTTTCTAATGATAAAATGTCATTTTAACATGATAAGAAGTTATACACAATTTTTTAAATAGGGAAGGAGTAACTGGTTAACTATTTGGGGGTTCCTATCCCCATCTTTATATCATAATTTTGGATGGGCCAAAATTTGAATACTATAAAAATAAGTAGGGGGGCTTCCCTGGTGGTGCAATTGTTGAGAGTCCGCCTGCCGATGCAGGGGACACGGGTTCATGCCCTGGTCCGGGAAGATCCCACATGCCGCGGAGCGGCTGCGCCCGTGAACCATGACCGCTGAGCCTGCGTGTCCAGAGCCTGTTGCTCTGCAATGGGAGAGGCCACAACAGTGAGAGGCCCGCCTACCGCAAAAAAAAAATAAATAAATAAAAATAAGTAGGGGATTTATTTTTTAAAACTTGAAAACAGGAAGCCCTTTCTAAAAAAGATACAAAACACAGAAAACAGATACGTTTAGTTAGATATTTAAGATGGTAAAAAATATCATGAGCAAGGTCTAATTACAAACAAAAAATGCTTATAAAACATTTATATGTAAAATATATAGACTGAAAGTTCTTAATATATAAAAAGCTTTCATAAATCAATACAAAAAACCAACAGCAAATAAAAATGGGTTACAACACAAATGGACAGTTTGCAGAAATACTATTAGAAATAGATAACATATAAAAAATGTTCGACCTCAATTATAATTAAAGCAGTTCAAATTAAAACTTCAATATATAACTATTTTTTCACAGATTGTAGAAGTCAAAATGTTTTGTGATAGGATAAGGAACGAGGCATTCTAATACCCTTATGATAGTTTGAAATGGGATGAGATTTTTGGAGACTATGTTGACAATAATTAGCAAAATTTTACTGTATGTACGCTACCTCCAGTACAGTATTGGGAGTGCAGACAATCTTGTCTTGTGCCTGATCTTAGGGGGAAAGCATTCAGTCTTTTACCATTAGATATGATGTTAGCTGTGTGTGTTCATAGATGCCTTGATAAAAAACACCCAACCAACTAGGAATAGAAGAGAATTCTCTACCTGGCACAGTATGAGCTCTTGTGCTCCAAAGCTCCTTTGTGACCTTGCAAATTCTCTTTTTTCTGCCCCACTCCCTTACCTCATCAAATGCTGGCTTTTGTCACTGTTTCCTCTGTGCTCTTCATTGTACTCACTGCTACTTCACCAATTTAGCTATGAACTATTGACATGTGTGTGTCTGTTCTTCCCACTAGATTGAGCTCAGTAAGGGCTTGTTCACCTTCAGAGACCCCTAGAGCCTAGCACATGGTAAATGAGGAAGAGTGTTGATACAAATGGACAAAATGCAGGATTTTTAGAGTAAATATCACCTACCTCATATGTCTTTGTCCTGAAAAGAATTCATTTACTTCCTGCTTTGAAAATGAGCTCAAAATGATGGAATTTTTGAAGAACGTGTATAAAACAGAACCGAATCAGACCATTATTATACACGGCTGCAAGGGAAATGAACTAAAGAAATGTAAAGATAATGTAAATAAATGGTGAAAGTCCACCAGTAGTGAAAAGGAATTGTAAATGTTAATTGTTCATATCCTCGCTTTAGAACACAGCTATCCTCATTCATAAAAATCATCAAATAATTGATCCATGTTTACTTCACCTGACTTCATAACCTAAGAGATTCTCATTACACTTAGAGCCATTGTTAATATCTTTCAAATCAAAAACAATTACTCATTCAAAACTGTCACAGAATAAAGCTGTTAAGGTCTGTCTTATCAATTTAGGTTTGCAGACCTGCATGTCGGAGACTTTGTAATCTTTAAAAAATGGAAAGTAAAAGATATTCTTGACCGAGAAATAAAGGCCTTTTCAGAAGCACTATAAAAGATAATATGAGGAATTTTCAGAAACAGCCCTATTTCCATGGATTCTAATTGATTAATAAACACTTTAAAAAAATCTTTATTAATAGAATTTGAGAAAAGGACTTGGCATTATATCTTATAGTCTATCTAATCCAAAATCATCATGAGACAAATAAAAGAAGGTAATAAAGTTGGAAGATATTGTAATTGAGCCAAATCCACAAAACTGCTACCGGAACACGTAGAACTAAAAGACATACATTTCCAGTTTAGTGGGACTATTTCTACCCTGTATCCATAGGATATTGTTGTGATTTTAAAATTATTCATTCATTCAATATTTATGGAGTATTTAATTGGGGCCATGCACTGTTAAAGTTTGTGGGGATATGTGAGGAACAAAGTGAATTCACACCTTCATGGAGCTGATATTCCAGCAGAAGGATACAGATGAACAAAGAGCAAATAGAGATATGCCAGGTATAAGTCCTACAGAGAGAAATATAACAGGAATGAGGAATAAAGAACGTCTGAGATGAAAAATTACTATTTTAATCCAAATTATTATAACCTGTAAATTAAAATTACTCCTTTTGAAATTAGTAAAACTAACATTCTAATCTATGCATGTCTTCCTCCCTCCCACCCTCACCTGATCTTTGGTAACCATTCATCCTCTTCAAGCATTTCCATAACACAATAGAGGAAGCAAATAATATGTTTTATTTATTGTGCGTTTTTCTGACTTTTTTCAAGAAGGACATTTAGATTGTTTCAAAAACATTAATATATTATCAGAAGATAAACACCATGAGGAAATTTTCATAAAAGGAAAATAAAATGTGGTAAAACAAAATGAAAACATGCCATGAAGCCCTATACTGCTGCTAAAATTCCACCAATTTGGCTCTAAGCTTCTAGCAAACAAAGGAGAGGGAAATTAGCTATGAAATTCAGATAACCATGAAAGGAAATAAATCAAGTGATAGGGTAATATACAACCAGAATGTTGCCACAGCTGGTTCTCCTTAAGAGGACACTTCACAATGAAGTCAATAGCATCCCAACAGCATCTTTCTTCATAGAAGAGTTTCTAACTGAATGGATCCAAGTGTGGAGTGTAACCCTATGCTACTGGAGTTCATAGTTTTCTTGAGGGTTTCTACCACACACCCAGGGAAATATTACTACTTTAAGATACTGTCGTATATTCATCAATATGCAGCGTGTCACAAATTAAAAATACAGAGAAAGGAGAATGCACTGTGAGCAGACATCAGGAATTTTTTTTTTCTTGGAAAGACTAATTTAAACTTTGATTTTCTAGAACCTGGGATTAAAGGAGAAGAAAACACAAAAGTTATCCAAGGGCCAGGGAGGATGGCAGCATTAGATTGTAGGTAGAGTTCAATATGACTTGTTTTGGAGACAGTAAGGAAATCATATTGACTTGAGTAGAAGCTTAATTTTATAAAATAGTGAGAGAAGAGATTGAGACGGGAGATGCTCTAGTTGTAGAGGGTCACTTGAAAAGCATAGATTTGGTGCTTCAAGCTTCATGTTCTAAATTAGGGGTACATGGATATAATTCAGGAAATGGAAGAACCCCTTGAAATTGTATATGATTGTGAATGTAGGTACATACGTGGATTTATCTGGAAAAAGTGCCTGTCTTGTTAGCAATTTTCTGAAAAGGACCATAATCTCCTCAAACCAATACTTTGAAGCAACAAAAAAAACGTATAAAATCATTGCCTTACATTCAGTGATTAGCCATGAACATTCTTTAATAAGGAGTGTTGCCAGGCTTTAATTGAAAACTTTGGGGCTACTACATAAATCTGTCTCTGTTTCTGATAAAGACAAATAAGCAAAATGTAACTAAAATATAAAATTATTGTAAGAAACTTGGCTTGGAAATCATGATTTGATGAACAAGCAAAGAAGAGAGCCCAGAGTTCTTTTTCTTTTGCTCGTGTGATATTAACAGCCACAACGCCCAAACGTTAGCAGATAGAATTCCTCACACCCTGCCCAGTCCTTCCTCCACTCAGCTTATTCTCCTTTATGGTTGAGTCAAGACTTTGTAGTCAGTTCCAATCTAGGGATTACGTGGTCACACTGGAATGTCACGCTCAGGTTCAGGAACACATAATGTCTAATAAAACCATGATTTTCCAATCCAGTGAGAATGATTTTCATTATTACATTTGTCACAAAATGAAATTATTGCCACATAATTTATAGATCGCCAACATATCGTCTACCAAGTAGAACTGAATTCTTCTTTTAGTAAGTCTAATGACCATAAGATATATGAAAAGGCAAACTTTTAAAGGCTTGGGGAAGTCGATGATAGCAATAAAAATCAACAAAGTCAATATTAGGCAAACATAAGAAATAAAATGCACTAAAATTGTTTTTAGAATTCAGAAAGTGCAGTTTCTTTCAACCCAAAATCTCTAAGCATATAAAATCTCATGTAAATTAAAACTAATTTACTCTGCCAACTGGGTTTGTTTACTTTGGGGTATCTTACAATGTTCTTCCTCAAGTTTCCAATTACCAAAAAAAAAAAGAAAAAAGGCTAATTATCTTTAAATTAAGGCATATATGACAGCTGATTTTGCAGTAAACTCATGAAAACAAATTTGTGTTTTCCCATGGCAATACCACAAGATATGGAAATATCATAATATTGTTGTTAGATATAACCACATATTCCTGTAAGATGTAAAACTTTATCCTTCCTGATTACACATCACGCTAAAAACTTAACCATGATCTGTAAAACCTAGAACCTGGCTGAATACATTGTGTGTGCTCAGTGAAGACTGTTGGCTCATTTGAAATTTCCTGGTCTGCTCCTGTTTCCATAGAAGCTTGTTAAAACAAAGTAACTGGATACACTCATTGGTTCCCCAGCCATCCAAGGCCCCTCTCTGGCAATGATGCAGTGAAAGAGCTTCTGGAGGTATACTGTATGCGACTAAAAATGAAAACTAGATCCTTTTCTCCTAGGTTGTAGTACTGTCAATACATCAGCCAGATGATAGTAAAAGTGGATCTATTCCCTCTTACTGTATTATCCAATACAACCCTTTTATGTTCTGCCTAAATGTTATTTTATGTCCAAAACCACTATATTTTATGTTGAATGGTTGGTATTACTGGTCAAGGCCCGTGATGGCTAACCTCTAGGGCATCTTGCTAATGAAATCTACTCCCTTCTTGATCAGTTCAGCCATATTCTTTCCTTAGCCTTTTCAATTTCTTAGATCTAAGAAATATGTGATATATGTATCACGTACATACACTATATACATATATATAGTGTATGCTTGTGTGTAAATCTCTCTCTCTCTCTCTCTCCCTTCCCCCCATATATATATATAGAGAGAGAGACAGAGAGAAATGATAAGAAAGAAACATGTAAATAGGGTACAGCAAGCAAACCCACTCATTAAATCTTATATATTTCTCAACACCCTTGGGAAAATGTTTTGCCTTTTATGTGTCTGTTATTTTATTTCATATTTAGAAAAAAAAGGTCTGGGGAGGGGAGAATGTGGAATTTTTATTTATTGGGTACAGAGTTCCATTTTGCAAGATGAAAGTTCTGTGGAGGGATGGTAGTAATGGCAGCACAGCAGTGTGAATGTACTCATGCCACTGAAATGGACACTTTAAAAAGGTTAAGATGGTAAATTTTATGTTGCGTATTTTATCACAATTTTTTTAAAAAAGATCTGTTCACTAATCTACTCTGGCCAAATATTTCTTCTATTAAATAAAATGTGGTTCATATTTAAGTATTAAAAAAAACATTTAATGGTTCCCCATGAACAAATTAACAACAACACAATGTAAATGACTTAGCGTAATTTTTCATGGCCTCTAGTCTGACTTCATTTCACTTCTCTGAGATCCTGTAACTGGCTTTTTAAGGCATAGCTTCTGGTTTTCCAAATACCTACTTGATTTACTTCATTCTACCAATCTTAGCTAGCTCATGCTCTTCCATCTTTTAGGTTCTCTTCCTTCTTATAAAAATCATTCTCGGGGGCTTCCCTGGTGGCACAGTGGTTGAGAGTCTGCCTGCCGATGCAGGGGACACGGGTTCGTGCCCTGGTCCGGGAAGATCCCACATGCCGCGGAGCGGCTGGGCCCGTGAGCCATGGCCGTTGAGCCTGCGCGTCCGTAGCCTGTGCTCCGCAACGGGAGAGGCCACAACAGTGAGAGGCCGGCATACCACAGAAAAAAAAAAAAATCATTCTCGGCTTCCAAGATCAAGGGAAAATGTTCCTTCTGCCCTTAAGCGTTATGGAATTCAGATAGCTCCAAATACTATCAGATTTCTAAATAAGCCCTAGATGCTACACACTTATACGACAAGTAATTTATCTACTTTTCCTTTGCTTACCTTTCATTACCAGTCACAGTATAGCTGGGCTCTCCAGGCAAACAAATCTATTGGAAAGAACAATCTATATAGTACTTTTCTATCTCTGTCTTTTTATCTCTTGATAGACTATTTTAAAAGTAGTAGGCACAGAAATGTTTGTTGACTACTTGTGTAATTATATGCTGTAAATATATCAAGATTCGTAACATGAGCACCTCTTTTTAGATACTACTCAGAAAGTTTAAAATGACAACCCTCATGACAGTACAGAAAGTTGAAGAACAAGCAAAGTAAGAATAAACTGGCTCTGTCCTACCTAAAAGCATTTTAAAAAATACTAGTTAAATTACAAAATAATCATTTTATAAAAATGAAGGCTTTGTCCATTTTAGACAACGAAATGATACATTTGGTAAATTTTGCACAATTGTTAATTGGAGGAAAATTCCAGAATCGTGGGTGGTGCTATCAAATAAGAGCCTCCCCAAACTGATTAAGCTATGTCATAAATAAGTGGATTTACTCTGGCTCAGTGTTCGTTCTCTGCTGCTGTTATTCTGTGTTGCTCAGCCTTGGGCTTTGCATGGATATGATAAGCTAGTTTTTGTTAGAAAGTCAGATTATAGCCAGTAACTGTTGGACATTTTGGCTGATCTCTGTAGAAACCAATGTATGTGACTGGCATAAGTGTTGTTAATGAGAGCGGCTGGGAAAATTTGACATTTGGTGTGATTTTCTGGTTTGACATTAACCAAATTCAGCCCCATTCTTCTATTTCATGCTTATCGTTTGCAGTTTATAAAGATAATAATCACAGCATGCCTTCCCGAATTCTCCTTCCTTTCTGGCGGCAAAAGGAGTATATCCTTGTGCTGTGCCCTCTAGGCAAGAAGGCCAGGGATAGAATGCCTTCATCCTTTGTTAGTAGACTGTAAGTCAGGTTCTTCTTTCCCACCCATTTAGGTATATCACAGGACCCATTCTAACCAGAAAATTTGGGTGGGATATTATAATTTATTTTAAAAATTTTAACTGCAGCTATTGTAATAATTATAATGTATTTGGTTGGTACAAGCTTTAAAGTTACAGAAGGGCATTCAGTGGAATTTCTCCCTCCCACATAAGTGCCTTTCAAATACCTAATTCCTCAGGTGGTAACCCAGCTATCAGTTTCCTGTGTAACTTCCTAAAGATGTTCAGTACACAAATAAGGAAAATGTATATTTATTCTCATTTTGCCCTTTTATTTATACTAATCATAGCATCCTATACACATATCCACTTAATTTATCTTGAAGATTATTCCATTTAAATATATAAAGAATCGGGACTTCCCTGGTGGTCCAGTGGGTAAGACTCCACGCTCCCAATGCAGGGGGCCCGGTTTGATCTCTGGTCTGGGAACTAGATACCGCATGCATGCCGCAACTAAGAAGGCCACATGCTGCAACTAAGAGTCCACATGCCGCAGCTAAAAGATCCCGCATGCTGCAACCAAGACCCTGTGCAGCCAAAATAAATTTTTAAAAAATAATAAAATCTTAAAAAATAATAATAATTTAAAAAATGTATAAAGGATCATCTTATTATTTTTTTCTCATTCTTTTAAATTAAAGATTGTGTCATAAATACATGTCATGCATACATGTATGTGTATATATAGCATATTCATCTATATAGCCTATGAAAGGTACATAGAATAGTAATAAAATGAATACTCATATATCTACCTCACGACTTGATATAGAATATTACCCATAAACTTAAAATCCATGTGCATCGCTCTCCAATCAAATTTCCTCTTTTTCATTGGGAGTTTTTTTAAGATTAAATTTTATTTTTAACACTCTATTTTCTTTAATATCTTACCACAAGTGTATATATATGATTACTTATTTTCACATTACATGTGTTTGAGCAGTAATAAAAAAGAAATCATACTGCATGTATTTTTCTACAACATACTTTTTATATCAGTGTGTCATTCATCTATGTTAATGCACATAATGATAGTTCATTAATTTTCATCATTACATAGAGACTATATGGGATTGTCCATGCTCCTGTGGTAAAACATGAATTGTTTCCAATTTTTTGCTATTGTAAATAACAGCGCCATTAACTTTCCTATATAAGTCTCCTGCATGTGAGGTAGAGTTTCTCTACAAAATGTATCTAATAGTGGAAATGCTGAGTCATGGGGTGTGAGCACCATCAACTTTACTAGATGATACCAAATTGTTTTCCAAAGTGCTTATACGGATTTACACTGCTGCTACCACTTTTCTACATTCTTATGATACTTTTTAGCCTTTGCAAATCTGTGAGTATAAAATTGCATCTCATTTAATTCTCTTTTCTATTATTACAAATTAGGTCAGGAATCTTTTCACAGGTTTGTTGGTCATTGTGGGGTTTTTTCTCTTCTTGGAAATATATATTCATGTGCTATAACCGCAGAAGAGAGTGTAAAACATAGGCGCAATTTAAAGTATAATTATAAAGCAGACTCTTGTGTAACTACAATTCAGGTAAAATTCAAAACATTTCTAACTTTCCAGAAGCTCCCACATGTTCACTCCCAATCTTTCCTCATTCATCCTTCCAGCGGTAACAATTCTCATGGCTTTAATGTTAATAATTTTCTTGATATTTTATCACTCATATATGTACTCCTAATCAGTAGAACTTAGTGGTGTCTATGAATAAATATTAGAAAAATGGAATTGTACCATATGCATCTTTTATGTCTTATTTTTCACATTACACGCTTGTAAATATTTTCACATGTAACGCCAATTCAATCCTATTTAATGCTGTATAGGATTTCACAGAAGAAATATACCATAGTTACTTCCTCCATTCCATTCTTTTTAGACATTTTGGTTATTTCTAGCTTTAGCTATTTCAATCCTATATGAATTTTTTTTTTTTTTTTGGCTGCACCGTGCAGGATCTTGGTTCCCTGACCAGGGGTCGAACTCATGCCCCCTACATTGGGAGTGTACAGTCTTAACCACTGCACCACCAGGGAAGTCCATCAGTCCTATATGAACTTTTGATCTTTGCCAGTCTTGTAAGAATAAAAAATGGCATATCAGTTTTGGTTTAATTAGCAGTTTTCATACTTGAAGGTGAAGTCTTTACATATGTTTAAGGACCATTTACAGCTCACTTTCTGTAAATTTTATGTTCATATTTGTATTTGTACTCTTTGCTCATTATCTGTTGGATTCTTGTTCATTTTCAAATTGATTTATATTGTCATTGTCTGTGATATGAGTTGGCAATATTATTTTTCTGTTTTTGGTCTTTTGACCTTGCAGTTTTTGTCATGGAGGAGAACTAAATAAAATAAAAATATTTCCTCTGGGTTGTATATCAATATTGGGAATGCTTCTGACTTGGGGTATTATGAATTGGCACTTTTATAGCTACTTGCTTATTTTTTTTTTTTTTTTTTTTGCGGTACGCGGCCCTCTCACTGTTGTGGCCTCTCCCGTTGCAGAGCACAGGCTCCGGATGCGCAGGCTCAGCAGCCATGGCTCACAGGCCCAGCCGCTCCACGGCATGTGGGATCTTCCCAGACTGGGGCACGAACCCATGTCCCCTGCATCAGCAGGCAGACTCTCAACCACTGTGCCACCAGGGAAGCCCACTACTTGCTTTTTTATCAAGTTCATTGTTACTTTTGTGCCCTCCCTAGAACTTACAAATACACAGGTTCAGGATATCTATGGCTATTTCCCTTATTTTCCTGTGTATCTGCTTTTGCTATCACGTGTAGCTCTAGAGTCCTGAATAAGATATACTCTTAGGCAACTGCACTCCATTTCTCTGATATTTAAACACATCACAGCATTCTTGGAGAAATTCTTCTCCTAATGGCATGGTTTATCTGAATTAAAGGAAAGAATAACCACAATTTCCTCAAAAGTCTAAATATTGTTAATAAATATTCTATGAACTGAAAAATAATCTGCTACAAAAAGCATCAAGTAATAAGACAGTAATTCCCCTCTCATTTGACATGATTGGGATAGGCAATTAGCCAATTAATCAAAAAAAGAGGGGGTTATCATTTAAAAAGATATATCATTTAGATGTATTTAAAAATAACTTTATTTTGAAATAATTTCAAACAAGAATAGGAACTTCAAGCATAGTACAGGGAACTCCCATGTATATCATTAACTTAATCACTACAATATATTTGTTCAATATATAGGCCCTCAAACATAAGTAGCTAATCTTGTTGTTATTATAGTCATTCATTTAATTTTTCAGATTCCACATATAAGTGATAATATATGGTATTGAAAGACAGTATTTGTCTTTCTCTGTCTGACTTATTTCATGTAGCATAATACCCTTCAGTTTCATCCATATTGTTGCAAATGGCAAATTTTATTATTTTTTTATGGCTGAGTAGTATTCCACTGTGTGTGTGTATGTAAATATAAATATATGGGTCATTTAGACTTTTAAACCTAATATATATACACATATATATATTCATATATATGTGTATATATATGAATGTACAGTCATCGAACAACATTTTGACTCATCACCAAGGACTTTCTTTTGAACATTGCTTGACAGATTAAAATTCGGTCATCTAACTGCAAATACCACACTCCTACAATAGCATCAACATTTCCCTGTTTGATTTATTCTTAAAGTGTGTGTGTTTGTGTGTGTGTGTGTGTGTGTGTGTGTGTGTTTTAAGCACTCTTAAGTGCCAGCCTCTTTTAGAATTTTCAACTTTATTCCAATCATTTATTCCTCATTCAAAAGCATTTATTCTATGCATGTGTTAAAGACTGGCCCACTGGCTATGATCATGCAAGATTATGTAGGCATCTATCAATGTGCAATATAGTAAGAATGAAGAATGATGGTTAATTCAGTGACTTGGTTAAATGGAATTAAATTAAGTACACTTCAATTGTATCTGCCCTGGAGAGTGATGGTTAATTCAGTGAGTTGATTAAGTGGAGATAGATTAAAACAGTTTAAATCACACCTGCCATTTTTACCTTTTTTAGGAGTGACAGACATATTTTCAAATCTTTTAGTTTCTCGATCTTTCATTTTTTTAAAGGCACTTTGTAACAATGTGAAGTTATAGCTATAATTTTGTTCTGGAAAGTGGATTTAAAATGATGTTGGCCAAAAACAAATCTGAGAAAATGGTAAAATACTTCTCCCTTTATACAATTGGCACTACTTGATTTAGGATGGGTTTTTCTAAAATATTTACTGGTCTTTAGGTGACCTTTAGCTATAGACCAGCTGACAAGTTGACACGAAGGTTCAGATTCCTTAATTAGGCACGTCACATTTCACTTGCTTTTGGTCTCACCTGGAAATCTGAGAAAATACCACCTCAGGGACAGGTGTAGGCCACTGGGTCCACTGAAAGATATATACCAGAAAGCAAGTGCTATTTGATATCTGTAAACATGACCATCGTCGTCCTCTTTATCATCATCAGAACTATCAGTTACTGAGCATACACTGTATGTCTGGCACTGTCCCCTGTGTTTTATTTTTTAAAAACCTGTAAGAACACTGGAAGGTGTAAATTATTGTTCATATTTTGCAGATGGGGGAAAGCTCAGTCAGGTATCATTTCATGAAAGGCAGACACTTAACATTTGAAAACAAGGTTAATAATGGTCTTGTCTAACTCTTTCCCATTCAGTAGAAACTTTTTCACCAACATACCCTCTGTTAGTCAAAAATCTGGTTTAAAGTAACAGAAATCAACTTGAGTCAGCTTAATCAAAAAATAAGAATTAATGTATGGGATATAAATTCATTTCATGAATCAGTCAGAGTAACCAGTCAGATGTCAGGTAGGGACTAATATCAGCAATTGGAAAGTCAGCAGAAATCCAATCTCTATCTCATGTCCTTTTTACATTATTTTGCTTCATTCTCATACCATCATCTCCTACCCCCTCTCTGTCCTGGAACCTCATGAGTTAAATGGCTATAGTTCCAGCCACATACAGAAATTGGATCCTACTTTCTAATTCCCTGGAAGGAGAATCTGAATCTGATTGGCCCAGCTTATGACATGTCAGCTGTTCACTATTGATAAATCAGTGGGGGTGGGGAGAAAGGTTACACATTACTAACATAATAGGAGGGTACATCTCATCCCTGGAAAGGCAGGGGCAATTCTCATAAAAGAGGTCTAGCAAAGACTGCCAGTAGCTCACAATATAGATAAAAATCTATATTTTCTTCTTGGAACACCATTGGACTATATGTCTCCGTCTACTTTATAGCTGAGTATAGCAGAGTGACTGAGTTTTCATCATAGAGTGACTGAAAATGACATGTGCCAATTTAAGACACAGGCCCTTATAAAACTTATATATGTTTCCTTTCTTTTAGGGCTGACTGGAATAGGGTGACCTTGGAAGCTATATTTTTAAGTTAGCAGAACTTCTGCAGCCTGGATTTCTAATTGACTAGGTGGAATAGGGCTGCTTTGCCAAACTTCCCAAACTACTCACTAGTGTTACTTGGAAGAAATAAGCTTTTAGCATATTTAAGTAATGCATTTTGGGGTCTAACTTTTATACCAGCAAGTAGGTCTTTCCTAACTCATGTCATAGGAGAGGCTCATGGGCTGAAAAGATAACCCAGTAGATATTTTCTGTACATCTCCACTGTGAAGAATGAAACAGGACTCACAGGAGAACTATGAATAAACTGCAAAAATGAAATTTACTTGAAGCCACCTATTTAATCTCAAATACTTATTTTATCATATCTATACAATGACTTTGTATGCACCTCACTAACTGTAATCATGATTATAGTTGAAATCCTATATTATCCATTGCTTAGATTCATTTTGCTTGGTTCACTCTTAATCATATATTGAGGGGATAGAATCTAGTTGTTTTCCTTTTTCTCCTTTAGGGAATGCTTTCCAGAGACAACTCATGGTCAAAATGTATATGAGATTGTTCTAAAACAGTGAGTATATATTTTTGTACATAATTCTATATGTAACAATAGAAATTCCAAGTTAATTCAGCACAGACATTGTCCCAAAGGGGATTACTGTCTACTTGAGCAAAAGAGACAGCACTACAATGATTAAAGAGCAATATAAAGTTTTTTAAGTGGCACTATATCCCACTTTATTAAAATAAATACCTTTTTAGATTAATATGTTACATGTATTTTATATATACAGTATATATAATGTATATACATATATAATATATATAGTATATATAATGTATATACATATATATACATATATATATATACACACAAATACATATATCTCAGAAATGACTGGAGAATTAGTCTTCCAAATATTAATAGTGTTATGTCATTGTGATGGGATTACAAGTAATATTTAATGTGTTTTTTTCTGTTCTCTATTTTCTATTCTCTAGTCATCTTTTATATTCTCTATTTTTCTTCTTTAACAAATTCATATTATGTATATAATAAAGAAGATTTTAATGGAAAAATATGTGAGCAAGGAGGAGATTTCTGTTCATTGCCTATGAGTTAATTCTAAAGTATTTTAAAAAGAGAGGTCAAGGAAAATATCAAGAGGCAAGCTGTGTTTATTTTGCAATAGAGAGAAGGGGTAAAGGGAGATAAGAAGGAAATTAATGGAACAACCACACCTAAGAACTCTTTAAATATTTGGACAAGGACTACAATCCGTGGGAAGTTATTACATTCATGAATACATATTAAGATTTTAATACTAGGTTAACTTAAAAGACAGTTTATTCTCTGGGAGCTGAGGTTCTTTTTACAAGTCACATGGATCTTTTGTATATTACTCTGGCCCATGAGAGGGCAGACCACCACACATAAAGAAATTTAACTTGACCTTTAAAAGAAATAACACCTATGGCATGACCAAGTCCTTACAAAAGGAAATGGCAACTCATCCTCAAAATATGTGTTGTTCTTTTCTCTCAATATTTTCCATTCCCATTTGTAGCCATCTTCAAACACAGATGCTCTGTTCTGAATAAATTATTACTGTAATAACTTTGGTGCCATGATTATTCTTCCTAAAAGGTTTGCATTTATTCTTAGATTAGATCTTTTCTTCTTAGTAGTGAATCCCTTTTAAAACGAAAGTTTGCTGCTTCTTATAAGGGAAACAAACAAAAAGAAATAACTGTAGAAATTATACTTTTAAGTCATATACTTTTAGGCAAGCAATGAAATGAATGCCAAAGTTGTTTATTTAAAAGAGAGGGAATGATTGTATGGACATGAATAATCTATAGTACACTGAAATTAAACTCCTTGTAGAGAAAAGTTAAACCTATCTCCAAACTATATAATGATTAATATTATTAAATATATGTTTTAACATTTGAGACTATTTGTTTAATATGAACATGAATAATCTATAGTACACTGAAATTAAACTCCTTGTAGAGAAAAGTTAAACCTATCTCCAAACTATATAATGATTTAATATTATTAAATATATGTTTTAACATTTGAAACAATTTATTTGTTTAAAAAAAATTTAACAGGTGAATTATCACCATGTTAAATTTTTTGAAAGTACCAAATGACTTCACTAAATGTAGCACAGATGAGAACTTGAATATAAAATGGTTTAGTAAATATATCCTATTATATTTTGAGTGCGTCACTAAAATTCACTAAGAATTCATCATAATCTATTGTGTCCTTTTACCATCTGGTTTAAACAGTGTTTGAGGCCAAATCCTAAAGTACAAAATGTCAGGTTGATATTTAAAATAAGTTCAACGTTTTAAAAGTTATCCAAAAACTTATTTGCCTTTGCTTTTCTCATTCTCTGTTTAATGAACTGATATTAAAATAAGGGCTTATCTTTATTAAGATAAGAGCTTAAAAATTACAAACAAATTAACATAGAACTAAAGTCTGAAATTAATAGGAATTGAAGGAAGACTGGCCTTCAGGACATTTATTTTTCCAGAGTTTTAGTATCTACTCTTCTGCCAGAAGTTACTAAACTAGTAACTGAACAAATTACTCCAAAAGTTTTAGGTTGTATTATGGTAATTTTCAAAACAATGAAAAAATTTATAGGAACAAGTTAATATTCTCCTAAGCCCCAAAGAGATTAAAAATGTGTTGACATATTTAGTTAGGTCATAAAGCTTTAAGTCAGTGATTACATTGACTGAAACTGTTATTTCCCAAAGATTGGATAAAAATGACTCTCACTCATTATACTCCAGAATCATTACTTACATCTCTTATTTTATGTTATATTAGACAATTTTTTAAAATCTCATATCCACATGATTTCATGCTTGAAAAACATTTCTGAGATGGGAATTTTTTAAATAAATAGGATTAACTTTGAACTTCAAATAGGAAAAATAAGCCTCAATTCAGCTGTTCTCCACCTCTGGGTGTGGTTCAGAAGTCACAAAAAAGTACAGCCAGCTCAAAATGCTTGATTTATGACCCATTTCATTGAGTTTTGGTGACTTATTTAAAGCATAAAACAAATCCTTTCATTATCTTTTCATGTAGTTTGATAACTTTAGCAATAAAAAGGTAGACATGTATACTAAGGTGGTCTGAGAATGCTTATTAGCAGGAAACAAAGGAAACGAAATACCTAGTTACCAAGATTTGCAGCTGATGAGTTTATTTAGCCAGTCTAAAATGTTTGGCTTTTTACATTTATTCATATATTTGGGAACTAGATGGCCTTCCCCCTGTCCTGCCTCCACAGAAATTAAAACATGTCACCCGTTATAGATTTTTAATCTTCCTACATTTATCAGCAATTTATCAAACATTTATCAAACAATTATACCATTTAAAGTCTGAAGGAATCTTACAGTTCCTTTCTCTAATTTTGCAGATAGGAAACTAATGTCCTGGAAGAATGCAAAATTTCATTCTGTGGGCTGAACCAAGAATTTTTCATATTAAAATCAGACACACTTAAATCATAGTCATTTGTTTAGTAATAAAGAATTCAAAGAAACTCAGTGTGAGCACTGTCACAAGGACGAATGATCAGGCCATAGGAAGGCAGACATGGTTAGCCAGTCCATTAGCCATCTGGTTACCCGCAGGTCCCACCCATGACCAGCCACATCCCCTAAGCTTGAGACATGTCTTGTTTCATGAGGAAAGAGGAGCTGGGGGTCTAACCGTTGAGGAAATTGTGGAGAAGAGCTATGCTCAGTTACCTGTATTGGGAGTCCTACCCAAGTGTTATCTGATAGAAATGTAATCTGAGTCATGAATAGAATTTTAAATTCCTACTAGCCTCATTACAAAAAAGTAGAAACAGGTGAAAATATTTTTGTTTTAATTTTTATTGGAGTATAGTTGATTTATAATGTTTTGTTAGTTTCTGCTGTACAGCAAAGTGAATCAGTTATACATATACAAATATCCATGCTTTTTTAGATTCTTTTCCCATGTAGGTCATTACAGAGTATTGAGTTCCCTGTGCTATACAGGAAGTCCTTATTAGTCCTCTATTTTATATATAGTAGAGTGTATATGTCAGTCCCAATCTCCCAATATCCCTCCCCGGCCACTTGAAAATATGTTTTAAAATATATTTTGTTTAACCCAATACATCCAAAATATCATTATTTCAGCATGCAATCATTATAAAAAATTGTTAATAAAATATTTTACATTATTTTTTTCCATATTATCTTTAAACCTAGGGTGTATTTTACACTCACAGCTCATCTCCATTCAGACTAGTGCCTAGCGTAATAGCCAGTTTGACACCAACCCTCCCTCCTTCACTTACCTGTACAAACTCTAAATAAAAAGAACCAATTAAATAATTATGAAATTCAAGAATAGTTTAACATGATAAGTACAAATAAGCTGATGGTCAGTTTTTGTTTTTGTTTTTTTGCGGTACGCGGGCCTCTCACTGCTGTGGGCTCTCCCGTTGCGGAGCACAGGCTCTGGACGCGCGCGGGCTCAGCGGCCATGGCTCACGGGCCCAGCTGCTCCACGGCATGTGGGATCTTCCCGGACCGGGGCACGAACCCGTGTCCCCTGCATCGGCAGGAGCACTCTCAACCACTGTGCCACCTGGGAAGCCCTGATGGTCAGTTTTTAGGCCACTAGAGTACAGTAGTTTCGTGTGCCTAAGTTCTAAAGCCAGATTGCTTAGGTTCAAAACCTCCTCGCTCTGCACTCATTATTACATGTCCTTGGGCACCTAGTTAACCTCCTTGTGCTTTGGTTTCTTTGTCTACAAAATAGCAGAAATAGAATATTACCTCCCCATAGGGTTACTGTGGGATTAAGTAAGTCAGTATGCCTAAAAGCAAACAGAAGAGTGCTGGGAAATGTAAGTATTCTGCAGATGTTGGCAACAATTATTATTATTACTTCTTTAGAACAATGATTTTCAAAGTGTATTCCATGGACCATCAGCATCAGCATTACCTGCAAACTTGTTACAAATGCAGAGCTACTGCTTGAGAATCTTCATTTTAATGAGATTCCCAGATGATTCATATGCACATTAAAATATGGGAAGGAATGTCCTAGAGGTTAAGAAGACAGATTATAAAAATGACACATATGACATCTGGGAATTATAGTTAATGCTTCAATTTTCAAAGAGAAAAACTGGTTTATTAGTCAGGGCTCTCCAGAGAAATAGAACCAATAGGAGAGAGAGAAAGAGATTGATTTATTAAAAGGTATTGGCTCATGTGAGTGATTATGGAGGCTGAGAAGTCCCACAGTCAGCCCTCTGCAAGCTGGAGACCCAGGAAAGTGGGTGGTGTAGTTGGAAGTCCTGAAAGCCTGAGATCCAGTGGTGTCGATTCCAGCCCAGGTCTGAAAGTCTGCACCAAGGGCAGAAGACTGATGTCCCAACTCAAGCAGTGAGGCTGAGTCAGAGACAGACACAGAGGCAGAGCATATCCACCCTTCTCCCACCTTTTGGTTCTACTCAGCCCTTCCCACATTGGGGAGGTCAATCTGCTTTACTCAGTCTACCAATTCAAATGCTAATCTCTCCTTGAAACACCCTCACAAACACATCCAGCAAAAATGTTTAACCAGCTATCTGGGCATCCCATGATCCAGTCAAGTTGACACATCAATTAACTGTCACACTGGGAAAAATGGAGAGATTAAGTAGGTGACAAGCTGTAAAAATATCAAAATACAAAAAGGAAGTTTGGCACAGAGACAAAGTAAAAACCCAAGGAATTCTAACTATGACAATCAACTTCCTTTTTAATGATTCATCACCACCAGAAAGATGAATTCATTGTAGCAGAAGAAATCAACGAAATCAAAGGTGGAAATAGATGTCGCACATCAGGGTCTTTCTGTGTCTCACAGCTCTCCCTGGTTAACAGCTCACATTTGCAGAGCAATTAGTTGGAGCCTCTTAACAGCCCAGTGAAGATGTTCAAGCAGGTGATTTCTCCTCGGTTGATAAATTGAGAGGCTGTGACCTGGAGGAATCATGACTTTCCTACGTTACAGGGAATTAAATGGCAGATCTAAAATTGGTATCACGGACATTTTCTCTGTCAGATCCTCATATCACATAGTTTATACAGGATAGTAATACTCATATTAGTATTATTATGACCTTGGATGCCACAATGTAGTCAATGCCCCAATACTAGTCCTTTTATGAGTCCTACGCACTTGCTGGTTTTTCGGGGGCTCCACTGATGCTTTTCCTGATGTGATTGATACTGCAAGCCTCGTCCTCCCTGTCACTTGCCAGTGGGCTGTCCACCCCATTGACTCTTGCTGCTGGGTTATTCTCACTTCTCCTGTGACAGCCATCTTGTGGTACCCGCAAGACGCCTAAAGCCCAGCTGCCTTGGGCAGTCTCTACCCACAAGATCTCATAGATCTATTCCACTTCAACCCATGGGCCTGCAGATTGATCCAGCTTTGCCGCCTTTTCCCTACCCCACTTCTCTGTAACCTGCAGCATCAACACCAATGTCTGATCCAGGGCTAAGTAGTGGCTTTCACATCAAAAAAAAAAAAAAAAGTCATTCATTCCAGATCTAGTGGTGGAACAGATCCTGCACCATAGTTGTATAGAAAGCAGAGAAACAATGCACCCATTACCAATACTCTATGAATGAAGAAAGGAAGGGATAGTTATGCCCTCTTGAGGTCTGCGCACCCCTAAATTTTTGCTATTTCTCTACTTTTGGTATCTCTTCCTTTTAGTATAGTTGCCATTCCAGCACTGCTTGTTTTAGCAAAATTTTATTCTGGAGTCTAAACCCTTTTATTCTTAGCCTTGAACTGTTTTCAGAGAAAGCCGACAATAGAATCATGAACCCCAGGAGATCATGAAAAGTTCTCAATAATCTTCACTTTCTCCCATTATCATAGCAAATACCCAAATCACAAAGAATTAAAAATCTAGAAATTTAAGTATAAATGGGAAAAATGTTTTATTTTTCAATAATATATACTGAATTAACAGGTATAAATATTGATAAATGAAGACTAACCCTATGCTGAGGGCAAAATACTTTATTCAGCTGATTAAGAATTCCAGAAATAAAACTGAGAAAGAAAACTAATACTTGCTCTAATCTATCTAATCTAATCTAATCTAATAGTTGCTTGAATCTTTTGTTTCACAAGGTTTTGGAAGGAGACGATAGAAGTTCTAAAGCCAGACAGCTACTATCATCATCAACTTTAGAGATTATTGTTATTATTATCTCCATTTTATGGATGAGGAATATGAGGCTTAGAAGTAATGTTCTTGATCAAGGTTCTATGAAAAGCAGAATCTCTTGGATTATGACAATAATTAAAAGAATCTTGATATTGACTCATATTAAAGATATCCATGGTATTTATACAATCTCAGTTTCAAATAAAAAAACGTATCAGTTTTTCTGTACATTTGCCAAAATTAGGTGACTATTGTGTAAGAGTAGCAATAGATCCAGCTACTCATTTATGTCCAGGGTCACATGCTGTCAAACATCAACACCAAAGAGATGAATTCCAGATAAAAATGGGAGGAAGCCAAGTTGGATATGTTTCACAAAAAAAACCCAAGCAGATTTCCTTGGTGCCAAGATACTTGGCAGCCTTCTGATGCATGACTGCTTCTCCTTCCTATTTCTCTCACTTCATCCCATATCATAGTAGCCTTATAAAAGCCTAAGCAAGTGTCTGAGCATTAAATTACAAATTGTAAATCAGCTCATGAGATCTGAGCAGAGATTATCTTAAAATAACAGCATGGCATCCAGGCTTTTCAAGGCCTGACTGTACACTATGTACTGAATCTCCCAGAATTAGTGTTGGCCAGCCTTGGAAGTAAAGAAGAAAGAGAAGGGTAAGTGTGGAGAAGAATGGAAAAGAGAGAAGAGAAAGGGGTGAAAGAGAAGTTGTTGGGTCTGCCTGTCCAAACGTGGTCCAAGGGAGAGGATATCTTCCAGGCCAACTGTCCATCTGACAACAATATCTCTTGTGATGACAGATTCCTTAGAAAAAAGTTTATAACCTGTCTTTTATAATTTGCTTAAATGGAGAAATAAGTAAGTAGGACAATACCCTGTCCTGTAATTATCCTAGGTACCTAAAATATATGGTTCTGATTAAATTAATTAATTGTATTCTGGTTTACATACCTCAGCCTCTTGTGAATTAGAGTGAGTAACCAATTCTTCTGGCCATGCTAAATCTAGGACAGTGTTAAGAACCTGTATCACATTAGTAAGTATCAGGGCTGGAACCAGGACCATTGTTTTTCAAACTTAGGCTGATCCTGCACCAGTGGTTCCTAATTTTTTTTTAATTCAAGGACCCCTTTGAAAATCTGATGAAAACCAGAAGTGCACATATGCATAGACATCAAAAAAAAAAAGACTATCATTTCAAGAGATTCATAGAGCTTGAAGCTTATCCATGGACTTTAACTTAAGAACTTTCCATCCTCAAAAGATTTGCAGTCTGACTTAGTAAAAGATAATCACAAAAATATTCATAGAATAACTACAGAATGCTGTATTTCTCTCTCTCTCTCTCTCTCTCACACACACACACACACACACACACGTGCACACACACACACACAGAAAAATCCACTCTAAGGAGGAAACTGGAGGTCCCCTTTGTTTAAATTAGCATAGTGATGGTTTTGTGTGTGTGCACATTTGGAGATAGATTTAATTGCTCTGCCCAATAAAGGAAAGAGGAGATACCTGGAAGGAAGAATCTTGAGGTTATTGGCCTCTGTGAAGAAAGAACAGAAAAACAGAATCCCAGTAGCATGGGGGCAGAAAGAAAGGTCTGGAGCAGAGCCAGGTCCTTGGCAGCATGAGCTAAGTTAGGGTGAGGCAACAAACAATTTCACAACTCAGTGCTTTAGGTGTCTTAACACAATGAAGGGTTTTTTTCCCACAAATCACCCCATGGGTCTGAGCAGCTATCCAGGTCAATTGCCTTTTTAAGTGGATACTCAGCAAACCAGTCCACTTCCGTCTTTTGTCTCTACCCTCAAAACCTAAGGCTTTCTCATGATTGCTGTAGTTGGGGAAGAGAGAGAGCAGACGGTCTCATATCTGCAATAAGCACGTTTCACTTCCATCACAGCCTCTTGACTGAAACTAGTCACATGCTCCCACCCAATGCAAGGGGGCTGGGAAGTAAGGATTTCCAGATGTCCAGAATGAGAGGAAAACCTGATATTAGTGAGTTCCAGAAACGTCTAGTACAAGACGTGTCTAATAGAGAGTCATAATTTGTTTGTTGGGGGTGTCCGTTAAATTTCTCACTTGTCTCCCCTATGAAATCCTTAATAAAATACTCCTCTCATTCTTTACAGGGACTCAGAGAGGTGCTGAGCTCTGCATATCCGTGGGGCACAAACTAGGTACAGAAAGCCCCACTCTGTAGCTACAGTTAGAGTATTGATGATAGAGTGCTATGAGACAGGCAGCTTCCCATGGTGGAAAAGAACTGCCTGGCTTCCGATCCAGGCTACATTCTACAGTTCTAAGAAAGTTAAGTGATATGCCTGTCTGTAAAATGAGTAAGCTGGATTTGATAACTCTAGTGTTAAATTGTACAGTGCTGGCAATAGATGCAAAAGCAATTAAGAGAGAAATCAATTTAAGGATAAAATTATTTTGGGCAGGTAACCTCATTTTTTAGCCCATTTGACCAATCTATTACTGCCTCTGATGATCACTTCTATTAATGAGATTTTATTAGGTAAGATATATCAAAAAAACGACTTTTGCCATTCTGTAAATTTTAGCACTCAGCATAAAAAATACTCGAGTCAAATCAAATGGGATAAGATATTGACTTTAAGGTACATTTTATTTTCATTTTATTTTCCAAAAAGTATACTAACATGGGTAAAACTTGCCAAAATATATTTCTCTCAACATTTGGTGAATGTATTTAGGATAATTGCATGTGTTAAGGTGGTCATACATCAAGGTTTGCCTGGGACAGTCACAACAAAATTATGAATTTCATTCTCAAATGTGTCTGAGTTTGAACAGTAAGTTATATGCCACCCAATGTATATGCTATATGATTTTTCAGCAACTGATTTTTGTGTACACTCAGAACCAGAGCCCTTATTTGCTGCTGTTATAATCAGACCTCAAATTAACCTAAATCAAACACTGGGGAACATTTAGAATTCATGTAAAATATTAATTTATCTTTTATCTCTATATTATGCACTTCAAGTAGAAGGTTTTCCATGTTCACATCACAAACTAAAGCGATCAAAATGAATGATTGTTTTCTCCTGGATCATTTACAAGAGGAAATCCTCCACTTGGGGTGAACAGTCATTTCCGATTTCTCCAGGGTAAGCAGAAGCCAGTAATAACAAGCATTGTCCTGTCCCATTTCAACATTAGTCTTAACAAAATACCTGGTACAGAGAGCACTGAGAATCACAAACAAAGTCTATAGATTTTTTGGTCTTCTGCAATAGAGGAGCTCATACTATCACTGAGAATAACTCTTTCCTAACTCAAAATGAAAAACAACAACAAAAAAAAGTTACACTATCCTCTCTAAGCCGAATATAGATCTCCCAATGACCTTATAATTGCTCTAAAAAAGAGTAATTTTAAGTTTGTTTTACAAAAGTAATTACCTCCTTTTTCGGTTTAAAAATTCAATACATTTTTGATACTTCTTTAATGTTCACTATTTTTTCCCCATGGTGTGCATTACCTTATATTCCTCTCATTCCCTGTGTTCCTTAAGGATCAACAATTAAGTGAAGACCACCAAATGTTAGTAATAGCAACTCAAAGCTGAAGCCAAACTGGTGTTGCCAACAGTGCAGTTTGCATCACTTCTGTATTTTGCTCGCCTAAGTCTCATAGATTCTGTGAAGGATTCTAAGATATAGACGTCTGTTAGATCTTCCCCCCAGATTCCTGGTTGCTCTATTTCATAGGTACATAGGCTCCTTATGTTAGCATGAGCCTAATATAATGGTCAGGAAAGGTAGTAATGTTTTAATTATACACTTAAATCAATAAAAATCTGGGGTGGGACTTTAGCCACTTAGTAAATTTCACAATGTTTCAATAGCAAAGTTGCCCTATTTGGTTTATTTTTTTAAATTTAATTTTATTTATTTATTTTTCATACAGCAGGTTCTTATTAGTTATCCATTTTATACATATTAGTGTATATATGTCAATCCCAATCTCCCAATTCATCTCATCCCCCCTGCCACTTTCCCCCCTTGGTGTCCATATGTTTGTTCTCTACATCTGTGTGTCTATTTCTGCCCTGCAAACCAGTTCATCTGTACCATTTTTCTAGGTTCCACATACATACATTAATATACAATATTTGTTTCTCTCTTTCTGACTTGCTTCACTCTGCATGACAGTCTCTAGATCCATCCATGTCTCTACAAATGACCCAACTTCATTTCTTTTTATGGCTGAGTAATATTCTATTATATATATGTACCACATCTTCTTTATCCATTCGTCTGTCGATGGGCATTTAGGTTGTTTCCGTGACCTGGCTATTGTAAATAGTGCTGCAATGAACATTGGGGTGCATGTGTCTTTTTGAATTATGGTTTTCTCTGGGTATATGCCCAGTAGTGGGATTGCTGGGTCATACGGTAGCTCTATTTTTAGTTTTTTAAGGAACCTCCATACTGTTCTCCATAGTGGCTATATCAATTTACACTCCCACCAACAGGGCAAGAGGGTTCCCTTTACTCCACACCCTCACCAGCATTTGTTGTTTGTAGATTTTCTGATGATGCCCATTCTAACTGGTATGAGGTGATACCTCACTGTAGTTTTGATTTGCATTTCTCTAATAATTAGTGATGTTGAGCAGCTTTTCATGTGCCTCTTGGCCATCTGTATGTCTTCTTTGGAGAAATGTCTATTTAGGTCTTCTGCCCATTTTTGGATTGGGTTGTTTTTTTTAATATTGAGCTGTATGAGCAGTTTATATATTTTGGAGATTAATCCTTTGTCCATTGATTGGTTTGCAAATATTTTCTCCCATTCTGAGGGTTGTCTTTTTGTCTTGTTTATAGTTTCCTGTGCTGTGCAAAAGCTTTTAACTTTCATTAGGTCCCATTTGTTTACTTTTGTTTTTATTACATTACTGTAGGAAGTGGGTCAAAAAAATATTGCTGTGATTTTGTCAAAGAGTGTTCTTCCTATGTTTTCCTCTAAGAGTTTTATAGTGTCCGGTCTTATATTTAGGTCTCGAATCCATTTGGAGTTTATTTTTGTGTATGCTGTTAGAGAGTGTTCTAATTTCATTCTTTTACATGTAGCTGTCCAGTTTTTCCAGCACAACTTATTGAAGAGACTGTCTTTTCTCCGTTGCATATCCTTGCCTCCTTTGTCAGAGATTAGTTGACTACAGGTGTATAGGTTTATCTCTGGACTTTCTATCCTATTCCATTGATCTATATTTCTGTTTCTGTGCCAGTACTATATGTCTTGATTACTGTAGCTTTGTAGTATAGTCTGAAGTCAGCGAGTCTGATTCCTCCAGTTCTGCTTTTTTCCCTCAAGATTTCTTTGGCCATTTGGGGTCTTTTGTGCCTCCATACACATTTTAAGATATTTTGTTCTAGTTCTGTAAAAAATGCCATTGGTAATTTGATAGGGATTGCATTGAATCGGCAGATTGCTCTGGGTAGTATAGTCATTTCCACACTATTGATACTTCCAATCCAAGAACATGGTATATCTCTCCATTTGTTTGTGTCATCTTTGATTTCTTTCATCAGTGTCTTATAGTTTTGTGCATACAAGTCTTTTACCTCCTTAGGGAGATTTATTCCTGCGTTTTTAATTCTTTTTGTTGCAATGGTGCATGGGGTTGTTTCCTTAATTTCTCTTTCTGATCTTTCATTGTTAATGTATCGGAATGCAAGAGATTTCTGTGCATTAATATTGTATCCTGCAACTTTACCAAATTCATTGATTAGCTCTAGTAGTTTTCTGGTGTCATCTTTAGGAATCTCTGTGTATAGTATCATGTCATCTGCAAACAGTGACATTTTTACTTCTCCTTTTCCAATTTGTATTCCTTTTAATTATTTTTCTTCTCTGATTGCCGTGGCTAGGACTTCCAAAACTATGTTGACTAATAGTGGTAAAAATGGACATCCTTGTCTTGTTCCTAATCTTAGAGGAAATGCTTTCAGTTTTCCACCATTGAGATGGATGTTTACTGTGGGTTTGTTGTATATGGGCTTTATTATGTCAACGTAGGTACCCCCTACGCCTACTTTCTGTAGAGTTTTTATCATAAATTGGTGATGAATTTTGTCAAAAGCTTTTTCTGCATCTCTTGAGATGATCATATGGTTTTTATTCTTCAATTTGTTAATATGGTGTATCACATTGACTTATTTGCGTATACTGAAGAATCCTTGCATCCCTCGGATAAATCCCACTTGATCATGGTGTATGATCCTTTTAATGAGCTGCTGGATTCTGTTTCCTAGTATTTTTTGAGGATTTTTGCATGTATATTCATCAGTGATATTGGTCTGTAATTTTCTTTTTTTGTAGTATCTTTTTTTTTAAAATTAATTAATTTATTTTTGGCTGCATTGGGTGTTCGTTGCTGTGCACAGGCTTTCTCTAGTTGCGGCAAGCAGGGGCTACTCTTCATTGCAGTGCGCGGGCTTCTCATTGCGGTGGCTTCTCTTGTTGCAGAGCACAGGATCTAGGCACGCGGGCTTCAGTAGTTGTGGCGCACGGCTCAGTAGTTGTGGCACACGGGCTTAGTTGCTCCGTGGCATGTGGGATCTTCCCGGACCAGGGCTCGAACCTGTGTGCCCTGCACTGGCAAGCGGATTCTTAACCACTGCGCCACCAGGGAAGCCCTTTTTATAGTATCTTTGTCTGATTTTGGTATCAGGGTGATGGTGGCCTCCTAGAATCAGTTTGGGAGTGTTCCTTCCTCTGCAAATTTTTGGAAGGCTTTGATAAGGATGGGTGTTAGCTCTTCTGTAAATGTTTGATAGAATTCACCTGTGAGGCCATCTGGTCCTGGGCTTTTGTTTGTTGGAAGATTTTTAATCACAGTTTCAATTTCATTACTTGTGACTGCTCTGTTCATACTTTCTATTTCTTCCTGGTTCAGTCTTGGAAGGTTATACCTTTCTAAGAATTTGTCCATTTCTTCCAGGTTGTCCATTTTATTGGCATGGAGTTACTTGTAGTAGTCTCTTATGATGCTTTGTATTTCTGCAGTGCCCATTGTCCTTTTTCATTTCTAATTTTATTAATTTGAGTCCTCTCCCTCTTTTTCTTGATGAGTCTGGCTAATGGTTTATCAAATGTGTTTATCTTCTTAAAGAACCAGCTTTTAGTTTTATTGATCTTTGCTATTGTTTTCTTTGTTTCTATTTCATTTATTTCTGCTCTGATCTTTATGATTTCTTTCCTTCTGCTAACTTTGGGTTTTGTTTGTTCTTCTTTCTCTAGGTCCTTTAGGTGTAAGGTTAGATTATTTATTTGAGATTTTTCTTGTTTCTTGAGGTAGGTTTGTATTGCTATAAACTTCCCTTTTAGAACCACTTTTGCTGCATCCCATAGGTTTTGGATTGTCGTGTTTTCATTGTCATTTGTCTCTAGGTATTTTTTGATTTCCTCTTTGATTTCTTCAGTGATCTCTTGGTTATTTAGTAATGTAGTGTTTAGCCTCCATGTGTTTGTGTTTTTTATGTTTTTTCCCCTGCAGTTCATTTCTAATCTCATAGCGTTGTGGTCAGAAAAGATGCTTGGTATGATTTCAATTTTCTTAAATTTACTGAGGCTTGATTTGTGACCCAAGATGTGATCTATCCTGGAGAATGTTCCATGAGCACTTGAGAAGAAAGTGTAATCTGCTGTTTTGGAATGGAATGTGCTGTAAATGTCAATTAAATCTATCTGATCTGTTGTGTCATTTAAAGCTTCTGTTTCCTTATTAATTTTCTGTTTGGATGATCTGTACATTGGTGTAAGTGAGGTGTTAAAGTCCCCCACTATTATTGTGTTACTGTTGATTTCCTCTTTTATAGCTGTTAGCAGTTGCCTTATGTATTGAGGTGCTCCTATGTTGGGTGCATATATATTTATAATTGTTATATCTTCTTCTGGGATTGATCCCTTGATTGTTATGTAGTGTTCTTCCTTGTCTCTTCTAACATTCTTTATTTTAAAGTCTATTTTATTTGAAATGAATATTGCTACTTCAGCTTTCTTTTGATTTCCATTTGCATGGAATATCTTTTTCCATCCTCTCACTTTCAGTCTGTATGTGTCCCTAGGTCTGAAGTGTGTCTCTTGTAGACAGCACATATATGGGTCTTATTTTTGTGTCCATTCAGCAAGACTGTGCCTTTTGGTTGCAGCATTTAATCCATTCACATTTAAGGTAGTTATCAATATGTATGTTCCTATTACCATTATCTTAATTATTTTGTATTTGTTTATGTAGGTCATTTTCTTCTCTTGCATTTCCCACTTAGAGAAGTTCCTTTAGCATTTGCTGTGGAACTGATTTGGTGCAGCTGAATTCTCTTAGCTTTTGCTTCTCTGTAAAGCTTTTGATTTCTCCATCAGATCTGAGTGAGATCCTTGTCAGGCAGAGTAATCTTGGTTGTAGTTTCATCCCGTCTATCACTTTAAATATATTGTGCCACTCCCATCTAACTTGTAGAGTTTCTGCTGAAAAATCAGATGTTAACTGTATGGGAGTTCCCTTGTATGTTATTTGTTGTTTTTCCCTTGTTACTTTTTTTTTTTTTAGCATCTTTATTGGAGTATAATTGCTTTACAATGGTGTGTTAGTTTCTGCTTTATAACAAAGTGAATCAGTTATACATACACATATGTCCCCATATCTCTTCCCTCTTGCATCTCCCTCCCTCGCACCCTCCCTATCTCACCCCTCTAGGTGGTCACAAAGCAGCGAGCTGATCTCCATGTGCTATGCAGCTGCTTCCCACTAGCTATCTATTTTACGTTTGGTACTGTATATATGTCCATGCCACTCTCTCACTTTGTCACAGCTTACCCTTCCCTCTCCCCGTATCCTCAGGTCCATTCTCTAGTAGGTCTGCATCTTTATTCCCATCGTGCCCCTAGGTTCTTCTGACCTTTTTTTTTTTTTTTTAGATTCCATATATATGTGTTAGCATATGGCATTTGTTTATCTCTTTCTGACTTACTTCACTCTGTATGACAGTCTCAAGGTTCATCCACCTCACTACAGATAACTCAGATTCGTTCCGTTTTATGGCTGAGTAATATTCCATTGTATATATGTGCCACATGTTCTTTATCCATTCATCTGTTGATGGACACGTAGGTTGCTTCCACGTCCTGGCTATTGTAAATAGAGCTGCAATGAACATTTTGTACATGACTCTTTTTGAATTATGGTTTTCTCAGGGTATATGCCCAGCAGTGGGATTGTTGGGTCATATGGTAGTACTATTTTTACTTTTTAATGAACCTCCATACTGTTCTCCATAGTAGCTGTATCAATTTACGTGCCCACCAACAGTGCAGGAGGGTTGCATTTTCTCTACACCCTTTCCAGCATTTATTTTTTGTAGATTTTTTTGATGATGGCCATTCTGACCAGTGTGAGATGATATCTCATTGTAGTTTTGATTTGCATTTTTCTAATGATTAATGATGTTGAGCATTCTTTCATGTGTTTGTTGGCAATCTGTATATCTTCTTTGCAGAAATGTCTATTTAGGTCTTCTGTCCATTTTTTGGATCGGGTTGTTTGTTTTTTAGATATTGAGCTGCATGTGTTGCTTGTATGTTTTAGAGATTAATCCGTTGTCAGTTGCTTCATTTGCAAATATTTTCTCCCATTCTGAGGGTTGTCTTTTTGTCTTGTTTATGGTTTCCTTTGCTGTGCAAAAGCTTTTAAATTTCATTAGGTCCCATTTGTCTATTTTTGTTTTTATTTTCATTTCTGTAGGAGGTGCGTCAAAAAGGATCTTGCTGTGATTTATGTCATAGAGTGTTCTGCCTATGTTTTCCTCTAACAGTTTGATGGTGTCTGGCTTTACATTTAGGTCTTTTTTTTTTTTTTTTTTTTTTTTTTTTTTGCGGTATGCAGGCCTCCCACTGTTGTGGCCTCTCCTGTTGCGGAGCACAGGCTCCGGACGCGCAGGCCCAGCGGCCATGGCTCACGGGCCCAGCCGCTCCGCGGCATGTGGGATCCTCCCGCACCAGGGCACGAACCTGTGTCCCCTGCATTGGCAGGCGGACTCTCAACTACTGCACCACCAGGGAAGCCCTACATTTAGGTCTTTAATCCATTTTGAGTATATTTTTTGTGTATGGTGTTAGGCATGTTCTAATTTCATTCTTTTACATGTAGCTGTCCAGTTTTCCCAGCACCACTTATTGAAGAGGCTGTCTTTTCTCCACTGTATAATCTTCCTCCTTTATCAAAGGTAAGGTGACCATATGTGCATGGGTTTATCTCTAGGCTTTCTATCCTGTTCCATTGATCTATATTTCTTTTTTTGTGCAAATACCATACTGTCTTGATTACTATAGCTTTGTAGTATAGTCTGAAGTCAGGGAACCTGATTCCTCCAGTTCCGTTTTTCTTTCTCAAGATTGCTTTGGCTATTCGGGGTTTTTTGTTTCCATACAAATTGTGAAATTTTTTGTTTTAGTTCTGTGAAAAATGCCATTGGTAGTTTGATAGAGATTGCATTGAATCTGTAGATTGCTTTGGGTAGTAGAGTCATTTTCACAATGTTGATTCTTCCAATCCAAGAACATGGTGTATCTCTCCATCTATTTGTATCATTTTTAATTTCTTTCATCAGTGTCTTATAATTTTCTGCATACAGGTCTTTTGTCTCCTTAGGTAGGTTTATTCCTAGATTTTTTTTTCTTTTTGTTGCACTGGTAAATGGGAGTGTTTTCTTAAGTTCACTTTCAGATTTTTCATCATTAGTATATAGGAATGCAAGAGATTTCTGTGCATTAATTTTGTAACCTGCTACTTTACCAAATTCATTGATTAGCTCTAGTAGTTATCTGGTAGCATCTTTAGGATTCTGTATGTATAGTATCATGTCATCTACAAACAGTGACAGCATTACTTCTTCTTTTCCAATTTGGATTCCTTTTATTTCTTTTTCTTCTCTGATTGCTGTGGCTAAAACTTCCAAAACTATGTTGAATAATAGTGGTGAGAGTGGGCAACCTTGTCTTGTTCCTGATCATAGTGGAAATTGTTTCAGTTTTTCACCATTGAGGATGATGTTGGCTGTGGGTTTGTCATATATGGCCTTTATTATGTTGAGGAAAGTTCCCTCTATGCCTACTTTTTGGAGGGTTTTTTTCATAAATGGGTATTGAATTTTGTCGAAAGCTTTCTCTGCATCTATTGATATGATCGTATGGTTTTTCTCCTTCAATTTGTTAATATGGTGAATCAGGTTGATTGATTTGCGTATATTGAAGAATCCTTGCATTCCTGGAATAAACCCCACTTGATCATATTATGTGATCCTTTTAATGTGCTGTTGGATTCTGTTTGCTAGTATTTTGTTGAGGATTTTTGCGTCTATGTTCATCAGTGATATTGGCCTGTAGTTTTCTTTCTTTGTGACATCTTTGTCTGGTTTTGGTATCAGAGTGATGGTTGCCTCAAAGAATGAGTTTGGGAGTTTTCCTCCCTCTGCTATATTTTGGAAGAGTTTGAGAAGGATAGGTGTTAGCTCTTCTCTAAATGTTTGATAGAATTCACCTGTGAAGCAATTTCGTCTGGACTTTTGTTTGTTGGAAGATTTTGAATCACAGTTTCAATTTCAGTGCTTGTGATTTGTCTGTTTATATTTTCTATTTCTTCCTGGTTCAGTTGGAAGGTTGTGCATTTCTAAGAATTTGTCCATTTCTTCCAGATTGTCCATTTTATTGGCATATAGTTGCTTGTAGTAATCTCTCATGATCTTTTGTATTTCTGCAGTGTCAGTTGTTTCTTCTTTTTCATTTCTAATTCTATTGATTTGAGTCTTCTCCCTTTTTTTCTTAATAAGTCTGGTTAGTGGTTTATCAATTTTGTTTATCTTCTCAAAGAACCAGCTTTTAGTTTTACTGATTTTTGCTGTTTTTTCCTTCATTTCTTTTTCATTTATTTCTGATCTGATCTTTATGATTTCTTTCCTTCTTTTAATTTTGTGGGGTTTTTGTTCTTCTTTCTCTAATTGCCGTAGGTGTAAGTTTAGGTTGTTTATTTGAGATGTTTCTTGTTTCTTAAGGCAGGATTGTTTTGCTGTAAACTTCCCTCATGGAACTGCTTTTGCTGCATCCCATAGGTTTTGGGTCATTGTGTTTCATTGTCATTTGTTTCTAGGTGTTTTCTAATTTCCTCTTTGATTTCTTCAGTGATCTCTTGGTAATTAAGTAGTGTGTTGTTTAGCTTCCATGTGTTTGTATTTCTTACAGATTTTTTCCTGTAATTGATATCTAGTCTCATAGCGTTTTGGTCAGAAAGGTTACTTGATACGATTTCAGTTTTCTTAAATTTACCAAGGCTTGATTTGTGACCCAAGATATGATCTATCCTGGAGAATGTTCCATGGGCACTTGAGAAGAATGTGTATTCTGTTGTTTTTGGATGGAATGTCCTATAAATATCAATTAAGTCAATCTTGTTTAATGTATCATTTAAAGCATTGTTTCCTTATTTATTTTCATTTTGGATGATCTGTCCATTGGTGAAAGTGGGGTGTTAAAGTCCCCAACTATGATTGTGTTACTGTGGATTTCCCCTTTTATGGCTGTTAGTATTTGCCTTATGTATTGAGGTGCTCCTATGTTGGGTGCATAAATATTTACAATTGTTACATCTTCTTCTTGGATTGATCCCTTGATCATTATGTAGTGTCCTTCTTTGTCTCTTGTAATAGCCTTTGCTTTAAAGACTATTTTGTCTGATATGAGAATTGCTACTCTAGCTTTCTTTTGGTTTCCATTTGCATGGAATATCTTTTTCCATCTCCTCACTTTTAGTCTGTATGTGTCCCTAGGTCTGACGTGGGTCTCTCGTAGACAGCGTATATACAGGTCTTGTTTTTGTATCCATTCAGCCACTCTATGTCTTTTGGTTGGAGCATTTAATCCATTTACATTTAAGGTAATTATCGATATGTATGTTTCTATTACCATTTTCTTAATTGTTTTGGGTTTATTATTGTAGGTATTTTCCTTTTCTTGTGTTTCCTTTCTAGAGAAGTTCCTTTAGCATTTGTTGTAATGCTGGTTTTGTGGTGCTGAATTCTCTTAGCTTTTGCTTGCCTATAAAGTTCTAATTTCTCCATCAAATATGAATGAGGTCCTTGCTGGTTAGAGGAATCTTGGTGTAGGTTTTTCTCCTTCATCACTTTAAATATGTCCTGCCAGTCCCTTCTGGCTTGCAGAGTTTCTGCTGAAAGATCAGCTGTTAACCTTATGGGTATTCCCTTAGGTGTTATTTGTTGTTTTGTCCTGGCTGCTTTTATTATTTGTTCTTGTATTTAATTTTTGATAGTTTGATTAATATGTGTCTTGGCATGTTTCTCCTTGGATTTATCCTGTGTGGGACTCTCTGTGCTTCCTGTACTTGATTAACTACTTCCTTTCCCATATTAGGGAAGTTTTCAACTGTAATCTCTTCAAATATTTTATCAGTTCCTTTCTTTTTCTCTTCTTCTTCTGGGACCCATATAATTCGAATGTTGGTGCATTTAATGTTGTCCCAGAGGTCTCTCAGACTATCCTCAATTCTTTTAGTTCTTTTTTCTTTATTCTGCTCTGCAGTAGTTATTTCCACTATTTTATCTTCCCGGTCACTTATCCGTTCTTCTGCCTCAGTTATTCTGCTATTGATCCCTTCTAGAGTATTTTTAATTTCATTTATTGTGTTGTTTATCACTGTTTGTGTGCTCTTTAGTTCTTCTAGGTCCTTGTTAAACGTTTCTTGTATTTACTCCATTCTATTTCCAAGATTTTGGATCATCTTTACTATCATTATTCTGAATTCTTTTGCAGGTAGACTGCCTATTTCCTCTTCATTTGTTAGGTCTGGTGGGTTTTTACCTTGCCCCTTCATCTCCTGTGTGTTTCTCTGTCTTCTCATTTTGCTTACCTTACTGTGTTTACGATCTCCTTTTCACATGCCGTAGGTTCGTAGTTCCCGTTGTTTTTGGTGTCTGTCCCCAGTGGCTAAGGTTGGTTCAGTGGGTTGTGTAGGCTTCCTGGTGGAGGGGACTAGTGCCTGTGTTCTGGTGGATGAGGCTGGATCTTGTCTTTCTGGTGGGCAGGTCCACGTCTTGTGGTGTGTTTTGGGGTGTCTGTGACCTTCTTATGATTTTAGGCAACCTCTCTGCTAATGGGTGGGATTGTGAATCCTGTTTTGCTAGTTGTTTGGTATGGGGTGTCCAGCACTGTAGCTTGCTGGTCATTGAGTGGAGCTGGGTCTTGGCATTGAGATGGAGATCTCTGGGAGATTTTTGCTGTTTGATATTACATGGAGCTGGGAGGTCTCTTGTGGACCAATGTCCTGAACTTGGCTCTCCCACCTCAGAGGCACAGCCCTGACTCCTGTCTGGAGTACCAAGAGCCTGTCCTCCACACAGCTCAGAATAAAAGGGAGAAAAAAAGAAAGAAAGAAGAAGATAAAATAAAAAGTTATTAAAATAAAAAATAATTATTAAAAAATTTTTTAAGTAATAAAAAAAATAAAGAAAGAGCAAGCAAACCAAAAAACAAATCCACCATTGATAACAAGGGCTAAAAAGTATCCAAAAAAAAAAAACAAAACCAAAAAACAGAGAGACAGAACTGTAGGACAAATGGTAAAAGCAAAGCTATACAGACAAAATCACACACAGAAGCATATACATACACACTCACTAAAAGAGAAAAAGGGAAAAAAAATATATATCTTTGCTCCCAAAGTCCACCTACTCAATTTGGGATGATTCGTTGTCTATTCAGGTATTCCACAGGTGCAGGGTACATCAAGTTGATTGTGGAGATTTAATCTGCTGCTCCTGCTGCTGCTGGGAGAGATCTCCCTTTCTCTTCTTTGTTTGCACAGCTCCTGGGGTTTAGCTTTGGATTGGACCCGCCTCTGTGTGTGGGTCTTCTGGGGGTGCTCAGACAGGACAGAGTTAAAATGGCAGGTGATTCAGGGGCTCTGACTCACTCAGGCAAGGGGGAGGGAGGGGTACGGATGCGGGGCAAGCCTGCAGGGGCAGAGGCTGGTGTGATGTTGCACCAGCCTGAGGCATGCTGTGTGTTCTCCCAGGGAAGTTGTCCCTGTATCATTGGACCCTGGCAGTGGCGGGCTGCACAGGCTCCCCGGAAGGGGGGTGTGGATAGTGACCTGTGCTCGCACACAGGCTTCTTGGTGGCGGCAGCAGCAGTCTTAGCATCTCATGCCCGTCTCTGAGGTCTGCGCTGATATCCACGGCTCGTGCCCGTCTCTGGAGCTCCTTTAAGCAGCGTTCTTAATCCCCTCTCCTCGTGCACCAGGAAACAAAGAGGCAAGAAAAAGTCTCTTGTCTCTTCGGCAGCTCCAGACTTTCCCTGGACTCCCTCCCGGCTAGCCGTGGAGCACTAATCCCTTCAGGCTGTGCTTGCGCCGCCAACCCCAGTCCTCTCCCTGCGCTCTGACCGAAGCCGGAGCCTCAGGTCCCAGCCCCCGCCCACCCCGGCAGGTGAGCAGACAAGCCTCTCGGGCTGGTGAGTGCTGGTCGGCACCGATCCTCTGTGCGGAAATCTCTCCGCACCCCCGTGGCTGCGCTCTCCTCCGCGGCACCGAAGCTTCCCCGCTCCGCCACCCTCAGTCTCCACCCGCGAAGGGGCTTCTAGTGTGTGGAAACCTTTCCTCCTTCACAGCTCCCTCCCACTGGTGCAGGTCCCGTCCCTATTCTTTTGTCTCTGTTTATTCTTTTTTCTTTTGCCCTACCCAGGTACATGGGGAGTTTCTTGCCTTTTGGGAGGTCTGAGGTCTTCTGCCAGCGTTCAGTAGATGTTCTGTACGAGTTGTTCCACGTGTAGATGTATTTCTGATGTGTTTGTGGGGAGGAAGGTGATCTCTGCATCTTACTCTTCTGCCATCTTGAAGCTCAGAACCTTCACTCCAGTGGGTAGATTTTTGTGGAATAATTGTTCTCCAGTTTGTGAGTCACCCAGCCAGCAGTTATGGGATTTGATTTTACTGTGATTGCGTCCCTCCTACCGGCTCATTGTGGCTTCTCCTTTGTCTTTGGATGTGGGGTATCTTTTTTGGTGAGTTCCAGTGTCTTCCTGTTGGTGATTGTTCAGCAGTTAGTTGTGATTCCGGTGCTCTCTCAAGAGGGAGTGAGTGCACGTCCTTCTACTCCGCCATCTTGAACCAATCTTATTTGGTTTAATATCACACATTGCTGACCATTTTCTGTACAATATGGAAAATCTTCATTTTTAGACCCTTAATTTAGAGTTTGATATGCTTCTGTTAATACTGAGCTTGAACCACATATATTGTGAAGGGTTCTAAGCTAATTGTCACTGAATGCAGGAAAAGGTACAGTGATTCCAGGAGGGCAGTTTTTCATGGACATGAAAGGACTTGGGCTCCCTCCTTCACTGCCTCTCAAAGTCAATAGATACAAAAAGTAGAAGGAAACCTGAGATATTTGTAATTAATTCAGCAGTTGGTGGTAGGTATGTTATCTTAAGCAAATTCCAGACAACACATTATTTTATCTGTAAGTATTTCAGTGTGTATCTCTAAAACCAGTAAGGATTCTTTTAATCCTAACCACAATCTCATAATTATACCTTAAAAATGACAATAATTTGTTAAGTCTATCAATATTCCCAATTGACTCACTAAAATTTTTAATTTTTAGTTTAATTTTTTGAAATCCAAATAAGAATCTTACAATGCAATTAGTTAATGTCTTATAAATTAAATCTCTTTTACTCTCTATCTCTCTTTCTCTCTCTCCTTGCAAATAATTTGTTGATAAAAAGCGAGTTATCCACATTCTGTGGAGCATCCTACACTCCAAATTTTGTTAATTGCATCCTATGGTGTCATTTAACATCCTCATCAACTCTTAATCTTTAACATTCATCACTCTTTGGTTAAAACTAGGAAAAATTTATACAGAAAAGGTGGCTAACTGCTTGCTTTGTCCTTTTATTTATCTACGTATGATCATGCTCTGGGAACTGGGAATTGATTCCAAAATTCCTTATTCTCAGTTCAAGTTTCTTCCCAATACACATGCAGGCATCCATTAACTTCTACTTATTTTCTTATTCATTGTTTGGATTTCATACATAGAGTGACTCTGGAAAGTACCTTGAAGAATACGGTTTAATGGAGAGGATAGAACTGTAGGCTGAGCATCATAAAACAGGTCCTCACACTGGGACGTAATGAGTTAAGAGTGAAAAAATCTCAATGACCATGTCCATGATTTTTCATCATCTTACAATAAAGTGCTGAGGCTACACCCAGTAGCAGTTTGAATAACATCCCTGAAAAGAGTGTGTTGCTCACAGTAATATTAGCTGTTTAATTTCGTGCACTTTTCCCCCAGACGTTATTTCATAAAATATGAACTCCTCAATTAATGAGTTTGTATTTTGTTCTAACAATTTCTTTCTAAAATATGGCTGTAGAAAAATAGAGCTAAGTCTCTCAGGTTCCAGTACTTGGACATACCATGGTTTATATGTGAAAATCTCTGATTAAAATCTATAAATTCTAATAGATGTTGATTTTAAAACATCTTATTTATGTCCTAGTTGCACAAGTGGGAATAGGCAATACTTGTCTTTGCTGTTAACTGCTTGCTTTTTCCCTTGGTTCGTTTGCTTGTTTGTTTTCAATTCTGTCAGTATGTCAACCCTTCAGAAGTTTGAAAAAGGGCTTGGAATTTATACAGTTAATATTATATGTGGATAACCACAGTGTTACTGGAACTCTAAAAATATATTTTGGAAAGCCCGCACTTGTCTTTAGCTATGTTAATCAATGAAACGGAACTGACATCATACTAGTCCTTTTCTGTTGCTGTTTCCATGAAGAAATTACTGGATTATGTGCCAAATGACCTGAGTTCTGGCCCTGATATTTACTAACTCTGGGAACATGAGAAGGTCACTTTTCCTCATGATACCATTGGGAGTCAGTTCTCCTGAGTTTCTGCGTTTCTTCTGAGTGCCTTGGAAAGATGATCTTTCCAAGGATGTTTGTGTAGTGAACAGCCTTGGAAGTCAGAAGGAGACTCTCCCCCCAAAGCAGAGGACAAGTTTATTTGTTCTCCAGCATAATAAAGGTATTGTTTTCTTCTGGGCAAAATTTGGGCAGGTTGCTCTGCAACCCATTATAAAATAGTAGGGTTCCCTAAGCTCGGGGTTCCTCAGCTGTGACACAACTCATTGCCCCCATGTGCATAGCGCATGCCCCTCCTCGGCGCTGTGAAGGCTTGGTCTGATACATCTCAGTATTGTCTAGAGTAGCTGCATGATGTAAACTTGAAGCTCATGCTTCTTGCTGTGTTGTGAGTGATGAATTGTTCTCTTTCTGACCCAGGAGTCTTATGACTTCTGTCAGTTTCCGTAACACAGTAGCAGGTTAACTTGCTCGCTTCCAAGCAGAGTAGAAGCTTCACAGTTCTTAACAGATCACATAATTTGCTTAGTTTTAGAATTAAGGGATTGGTCTATAAATTGGTTTAAATTTATTTTTTAGTTCTTATTCAATACAGAAAAGAAAGAGTCTTGTTTCATGTCCTCAAGGACTTAAAATCTTCCTGAGGCTGAAATGTGTAAAGAAGCGTTGCAGGCACTGTACCTTCAGCCCAGGTGGTCATGTCTATAACCCGTTTGGAGAGCCGAGTTGGTTGGAAGGTGAGAGGAAAGAGCAACTTCCTGAGGGTATGTGTTTATCTTATTGTCTGGCAGAAAGGAAGAGAATGGAGATTGTTATCTGCCATGACTGAGAAGTCTAGAAAAGAAAGACAGCCCCCCCAGGGAATGGAATCTGATCTCAGAGATGAGAGGGACTACAGGAATTATTTTCATGAAAAACCATTGAGATACAGGAACACAAGCAGAGCTGTTCATGTCTCCAGAGACAAAGCACAAAACAGGATGGGAGAGGTGCGAATCCTTCCCACTTCTGCACAGAACAGCCTTCTCAGCACCAGGAAGGCTCAGTCTGGTACATCACGGTATTGTCTAGAGTAGCTGCATCCGAGAAGCCACAGATACCATGGTGCTCAGCAGGTAACCAACATCTGCAGTGGACACAGCAGTACCAGTGTCAGCCTGGAGGGAGACAGTGGATATCGTTTGTAGAACCAGTTTCTAAGTACATGTGGAGCTACTCTGGGTATTACTAAAAATGTTTGACAGGTAATTCCCAGGGTACTGAATTACTACTTGGGCAGGTTGGGACAAAACCTAATTCATTTTTACCCATTATCAGCCATTTGTACCCATGACTAGTGAGGCATGAGGAAACTCAGGTTACACAGTAAATACATGGAACATGATGTGTTGTAACAAAGCTCAATATTATGGAAACACAGAACAGAAAATATTTGGGCTAGATCTTGAGGGATAAATAGGCTTTTGTTAAGTAAGCAATAAAGAGAATCCTTTATGGAGGAAGCTATTGCAAAGGCATAAACACTGGATTACAGATTTCAAACTGAATTTTTAAATTTTGATTTGCAAGAACCAAATTATCAACCTTTTCAAGATTGAATTATAAATACCCAACTAAGAACAAAGAGAAAATGTTCAAAAGGTACATTTTACATATACAAATCCAAATTTCCCACCTCAACAATTATCTACAGTGGTAGTGCTCCATGCTTTGCAAACTCAATTTCTATTGATAAAATACTCTTCAATTACATTCTTGGGTAGTATCCTTCCCTATATGTATGTACACATTCATCTGTGCCAGTTTGCCCATAAACATTGTCTTCAATCTTTTCCCCAAAATACCATATATCACCTTAATATTTTATTTTTTAATTAGTGTTTAACCAATTATTGATTTAAATAAATTGCAATATATGCATAAATCTTTAAGGATATAATTTCTTACCCATAAGCTGTTTACCTCTATTTTCAGCTTCTAATCATCAACCAAGGCCAGTTAGGAGAGTTTGAAAGAATGAATATTTGAAGATCCTCATGTTTAGGCAGACGATTGAAAACAATGGGAGAAATACCTCTACACAGTGTGTGCATTGTATTTGATAGGGAATGTGCTGTGGATGAATAATGCTTTGGCTGGTCTTTGTGGCTTGATGTCTTAAATTTTTTTGTCTCATAGTGATTAAAAAAATCAAAGTAAGATACAGCCTAGAGAAGTGAGGCATTACTAAGTTTGAAAAGTTCTAAAAGTTTGCTTATGATTTACCATATATTCTTTGATCTTTTATTTGGGAGTTTGCAGCCTTATTTGTTTATAGGTGTCACAACATTATCTGGTAAGTAATGTAATAAATTATATTATTACAAATAAATTTGATATATTAAATCACTCTGTTCAATTGAAAGGAAGAATTTTCTTTCCTAAAAAGTGATGGGACTTTAAACCTAGCTGATACAAAATATCCAGCAGCATAAATGTCTTTTTATTTAGACTAGTTATCCATTATACCCAGTATTCCATTTCTCACATTGACATTTTAGTTGTTTTATAACAAACTACTTCATTGGTCTCCATGACCCATAATTCATGGTAAGATATGTGTAGAATATATCAACAGTATCTCCTGTTACACATGTTCTTCTTACCATGTGGCTTTGACACTCCTCCCATTAATAGGTGAGCTCTATGTTTATTTATCTTGAATCTGGGCAAGCTTGTGAATACAGTGGAAGCAAGGCTATGTGCTTTCTGAGGCTAGATTTTTAAAAGGCCATACAGTTTTTACCTCCTTTTTGGGGGATGCTCCCTCTTGGAATGTAATTACCGTACTATGAGGAAGCCCAGGCAGCCACACTGAGAGGTCCAGCTGAGGTTTCAGCTGACAGCTAGCATCTGTACACCAATCATGTGGATAAATGAGCCTTCAGATGATTTTATTCTACCACTCTCAAGTCATTTCCAGCCTTGGAGCCTTCCTAGCTAAGAACTCAGACATGAAACAAAAGTCATTCCAACTAAACTCTTTAAAAAAGTTCCTGATCCACAGAAATCATGAGCATAATAAAATTTTCGTTTTATACCACTAAATTTGAAATTGTTTATTATGCAGCCACAGTAACTAGAACAATATATTGTTCCTAAAATCCTAATTCCCTTAATAACTCATCTATATTATTGTGCATTAACACTTTTCCAGTGTTTGAATTTTTGGCTTGTATGACTTATACTAAAAGATATTTTCTTTAATTTGACCGAAATTCTTTTTCATGGCCATGGCCAAGTTTTGCAATAATCCCAAGTAAGAATATTCAGAGCAGAGAGAACTGCAAGTACAAAACCCTGAAAGTGGGGCTTCCCTGGTGGTGCAGTGGTTAAGAATCCATCTGCCAACACAGGGGACACGGGTTCGAGCCCTGGTCCGGGCAGATCCCACATGCTGCGGAGCAACTAAGCCCAGGTGCCACAGCTACTGAGCCTACGCTCTAGAGCCCGCGAGCCACAACTGCTGAAGCCCACACGCCTAGAGCCCGTGCTCCACAGCAAGAGAAGCCACCGCAATGAGAAGCTTGCACACCACAACGAAGAGTAGCCCCCGCTCTCCACAATCAGAGAAAAGCCCATGCGCAGAAACAAAAACCCAATGCAGCCAAAAACAATAAATAAATTTATTTAAAAAAACAAAAACAAAAAAACCCTGAAAGTTTGGAGAGTTTGAGGGACTGAAAACAGATATGGCTCGATGTAGGGAGAGAAGAAAAGAGTGGTAAAGTTGTGTCACAGACAACTCTTACCTTAGGAAGCAAGATGAGGAGTTTGCATTTTATTCTAAAAACTCTAGAAGGTTTTACACAGGATAGTCATGTGCTTTGATTCACATTTTGTAAGATCACTGAAGCACAGGGAATGGTTTGTAGCCTTCAGAGGAAGCAGCGCTACAAATCAGGGAACTAAGGCAGGAGTGCAGACAAGAGACGAGGGGCCTGAGTAAGGGTAGTAGCAGCAAAGCTGGAGCAAAGGACATAAATTTGGGGTAGGTTTTGGAGAGAGAAATGACAAGAATATGACATTTCATGACTGGGTTTGAGACAAGGAAATGAATTAAGGATTACACCCAGTTATGTGGCTGGGATAACTGAATGGATTGGGAGGAAAGAAACAAAATTGGGGAAAACAAAATATCACAGAGGAAGAGGTTGGAGGTAGGTATAATCAAGAGCTAAATGTGAGATATTTTTGTCAGTTCTGCTTTTAAGTCCCAATGAAAACAACCAGGCAAACAGACATGCATTATGGTACAAGCAAGTATGCTGGTCTGGTCAAAGTCCAGTCCATGCAAAAAGAAGAAAATATATTTTTTATCTAATAATCATTTTAGAACCAACTGCATTTTTCCAGATAGGCTATATTTCTTGTTCTAATTTCTCTCTCTAACATAGATAGGCTTGATGCGTAGACCAAATTTTAATTCAAAGGGGTTTTGTTCCAGTATCTTTATCTGTTTTATGCCTCAGTTTTCATCCACTGGACTTCCTTTCTCTACTACACAGCGATAGAATGAAGAATAAAATGTACATGATGCACAGTATTCTTAGAAACAACATAAATATGAATTTGTCGAGGCTGATCACCTATCCAGTGCCTTTGGCAGATTTGGAACACTCCTGAGACGGAGTGTTTAAAGTTGCTAAGGTCAGAAACCCTGGCCAGGTAATAAAACTGTAAACAGCGAGGAGCCATTTTTCAATATCAGTGGATAGAATACGGGTAACTCATAAGCAGGAGCCTCCCCTCTAAAGAATTTCATTCTTGGCATCCGTTTGTTGGAAAAACTAGATACTTAGGGGTGTGTCCTTAAAGTACTAACATCTTCCATTTGTGGAAAGTTTAGTAGTACTAGTTGCAAATAATTACCCTTAAGTGGAGAAAAAACATGTGCATATGTAGTTCTCATTGATGTTTAAAAAATAAGCAAAACGAAAACTACTAATATTGGTGTGATCTGAGTGTTGCTTTCTCTTTCTACAAGCAATATTGCCACACTTTGTCCAAGAGGAAGATGTTTAAGGTTACGCTTTCCTTATATGATTCAATGGTCATGTGAGAAAAAGAATTCAGTCTTCACAATAGATAAGGGAACACTGCCCCCAGATTGGTTGTTGCTGTTATATAGTGGATTAGAAGTAGTCAGGGTAGCTGCCTTCTGCATCCATACAAGTGGTTATAGTGTTGATTGCTTTTAAACAAACTAGTTGTTTTCAACTTCAACTGTGTGTTGTGTGTGTTTTGTGTGTGTGTGTGTGTGTGTGCACAGGCATACAAAATTGATGTGTTTTTTAGACATCAGAGACAGCATGACCACATAACTGTTGGGAAGTTAAAAGCGTTTTTCTCTAGCTCTGTCTCTCTTACCACTTTGGGTTATGAGTTTCCACCACTAGACTACAAATTGTTTCAGGCAGAAACTGTATCTACCTTCGCATTTAACTTAGGTTAGTACTTAACACATGCCAGGAAGTAAACATTTGTCAAATTGAATGTAATTGCTCTTCCAAGTACTGCCTCTTTCTTTTCTGTTCCTTCACACATCTTGCAGCAGCAGTCTTCTCTCATTCATTATTTATTCATGTTTTTAGGCAACATCCTTCGCATTCTATTGAAGGTGTTTACATCTAACAACAGTGAACAGTAATCATTTGTTTGCTTAATTCAATAGCTTCTTATCAGGCCTCATCCTGTTTGACCTCTTTGCAATATTTAGCGGAGCTATCCACACCTCATACTTGAAATTCCTTTGGCTTTTGTCTGCCTCCTTCACCTTTTCCTCTTCCTATCTACAAAATCTCTCCCTCTTTGTGTTTACCATTATATTGGGTAGTTAGGAAGGTTTTGCCCTCAGACCTTTTTTCTTTACACTCTACCAGCTCTTTCTAGACATTTTCATCTACTTTTAGGGCTTCAGCTCTCAAATCTATATCGATGATGTCTAAATCTATGTGCAATTCTCAACATTATTTTCTGAATATTTTTCTTTGCATATTGAACATCTGCATTCAGACATAGTATAATTTAACTTTGGCTTAAAACAACAACAACAACAGTAACAACAACAACAGAAATGGACTCTGGCTAGCTTAGTCAAAAACAAAGCAAGAAAGGGAGGCTTGCTCGAGTGATTACTAGAGAACTCCAGGAGCCTAAGGGATGGAATGTATGGCTGCCACAGGAGGCCAAAGTCCTGAGAGAAAATCAGGAATGTTCTTTCTCCTTCTCTCCCCTGCACCTCTCTCTGAGTATCTCTTTATGCCTTCTCTCATACTGGCAACTAACTTATTGTATCTTTCAGCCCACATGTTGGAATGTGACAACTACTGGTCACCAAATTCACATGTTCCCAGTTTCAGACATTCAGAGAGGGACCAATTTGGCTTTCTGTGTTTCAGATTAATAATTGGAGGCAAGGACTCTTAGTGGCCCATTCTAGAAAGATATTACCCCCCAACTGGTTCATTCTAGCCACAGGAAATGTCCCTTGTACAAATGATGGCTGCTTCAAACCCATGTGAAGGGAGGAGAGACACGTCTCAAGAACAGGAGATGAGTGAAGAGGTAAGATATGCTTGGCTAGAATAAATAACAGGTTTCCATTACAATGCCCTGTAGGCACATTAAACTCTTGTGCCAAACTCATTATTATCTGCCAACCCGGCCTGACCTCCTGAAAGAGAGATCTCCAGATCCCTTCAGTAAGGGATATAATCCTGCCCAGGTGTTCAAAGTGGAAATTGCTGGATTGTCTTTGACTCCATCCTCACTGCCTATATTCACACATTTTCTGGTCTGTCAGTTCTGACACTGAACTGTCTCACGGCCTCATATTTCCCAGCCCCACTACCGCTGTCCTCTCACGGCCTCTCATCTCCTGACTCTATCATCTCCTTCTCCAGTCTTTGTCTGTACTAGGCTAGCAGGCTATGCCACATCACTTCTTTGTTTAAAAACCGTCACAACCTGTAGCATAAAACACAAACGGGCCAGCTTTATGTCTAGCCCTCTTCATTCAGAGAATCCCACCGCTAACCATAGATATCCTTTATTCGATCTCATAAACTATGCTGTTTACTCAGTCCCCTGGACTTTTGTATATGTCAATTTCTAACCCTGAAATTGCCTTACCTTCTTGTTTATTTGGCAAAATCTTTCTCATCCTTCTGGATTTACCTCAAGACCCAATTCCAATATCCTCCTCTCTGAGAAGCCTGTCTTGACATTTCACATCACCAAGGAAATAATCTTACCTACCTGAATTTCACTCAGTACAATATTTTTAGCATCTCTTAGTTTTTGTACAGTTTATTTGTTTTATGTATTAGCATTTGGACAATTTAATGCATTTTATATTTCCCCCTCTCCTTTAGAACCTCACACAGTCTGGTGTGGGGAAAGAATACATGAATATTCATGAATAAAAAATATGAATATTATCATTATCAAATGTGGGTTTTAAATGGGCTTCTTCTTGGTTTGTAAATTTTTAAATTGTGAGGAATATGTTTCCAGTAGGATGTCGTATACAAAATTACTCAACTTAAAAATTGTTACTGAGTTCTACCTGTGTGATCTATGGCACTGCTGAAATAGCACCACCACCAGGCAGTTTACTCTGTAGGGCTGAGAATGACACATAAACAAAATATGACAAGTCAGATTATAAATGCTAGAGGTACAAGAATATGCCTACAGGAAAAAAGAGAAAGGAAAGATTAATTTTGGTTGGAAACTAGCTTTACAAATGAAACCACATAAAGCAGAGGGGCACATCATCTCACACGGCACCCAAAATGGTCAACTAAATGAACACTGCTTTTTCTTTTTAATTCTGCATAAGTGTGGTACATAGTGTACAAATTCTGTTCTCTAACTACTAAATTATTTTTGTTAATTTACAACAGCAGTCATGATTTATAATGCCTACAAAAACCAGCATAAAACAGACATTCTTAAACACACAAACACTTACACATACACAATTGCCAAAGGTGGTAATTTCACTGGCTGAGCTTCCTTTGAGTTAAAGTGAGGGTTTGCGAAGGCTTAACTATGGATGTTAGGTTTCCTATATAAAGCAGTAAGTCAAATACTAAGCCAAGACAGAAGTGTTTGTTCTTCACTTAAACTTCCAACCCCAGGCATCATGTATTTAAGACCAAGCTTAAAGGCAAGCCTTTGGAGAATACAGCCTAATGTTGGCAAGCAAGTCATTCCCAATTAAGCAAACTAAGTCTTGAGAACAAAACTGTAATAAATGGTCAGAGAATTTAAGAGAACAAAGCTCAGTGTGTGATGAAATCTTGTTTTTCTCATTTCGTTGCTTTCTTCCCGGTCCCTCTCATTAAGAATTGGCATTAAATGCTCTGTGGGCTCAGATCAGAAGTGCACAGAGGATTTAGGCCTGCTGTAAGAGCACTTGCCTCCTTGGCATTGGTAGCAGCTGTCTGAATGAGTAGTCCCTGTGATTTTAGGAAAGATTAGAGAAAGTCTTCAACTGGTGACTTCAACTACTGAAGGCCTTAATGCATGTATCAATTCATGTAAGTAAACATTACTTCGGGGAACAGAGAGAACGACATCTTCACATTTATCCCCCTAAAAGGCAGGTTAGTTGGCTAGACTTGGAAACTTGATTTTACTTTAAAAGAATAAAAAATACATCTTTTCAGACTATCACAATTGGCTACCAAAATAAATAATTCCATTAGATTGATTTTTCCATCAAACATTTGATAAATGACACCTCAATTTCTTATTCACATTCCCCATTGTTGGGCTCTATTACTTTCATTTGTATTATTTTGAAAACACATTTTTAGTTCATACATAATGAATGAGTGACTAATAATATACAGATATATTCCTAAGTGCTTTTATTCTTGATTATTCATGACATCTATTTCTTATTCATCTAGCAGGGTAAAGAGCTCTAGGGAACAAAATGACCTTGTCATCCATGACCAGTAAAAGATGGAAATGTACTTTATATGAGTAATCTCTCTATTGATCAGGATTCTACCAAGGATTATCTGAGATGAATGATTGCTATTTGGCCAGTACATACCAGTATGCCATAGTGGTCAGCATCGGTTTTGATTAGTCAGTGCCCTGCTGAATAGCTCTAGATGGATGTATACATATATGACAGTTATTTGTCTCACGTTATATTGTGCCTTTTCATTTTTTTAAGTAAACTCGTTTTCAAGGCTAACTGAAAGAACATTTGGAAGTAGCACTCATATTACTATGGGCACTAATAGCTTTCGTTTTTGTGCCTGCTTCTCTACCCCTGCCCCCATGGCATCGCCCACCGTGTCATTCTGATATGTGCTGTTCACCATCACTTCTCAGAAGCAGACTTCATATGTCATTTACTTCACTTAATCTGTTTAAAAACCTTAGTATATTTTGTCATATTTTGCATTTAAAACAATTATGTATCTGCCACCTTCAAAGAAGATCCAAGTGCCAGGAAGCTGTAGGCAAGGTGGTGTGCTTGGTTAGTTATTCAATCCATGTATGTTGAGGTTCTACCCTGAGCCAGGAACAACTAGAAGTATGACGGCAGGTTGGAAGAAACAGGTTGGGGCCTATCGGCTGGGTTACGGTAGAATCTTGAGTTATTGAGTTAACTCTTTTACTCTAATAGGAGCTCAGATTGGCCTATTTTGGGAAACCAGGAAGTGTTGACTATAATGCTGCCACCATAATTTTCAAGTTTAAGACTTTTTTTTTCCCGTTCACTTTTATACCTCTTCATAGGATGGTTAAGTCTGACAGCAGCCTATGATGTCGTTTCTCAACGCAGTGCTTTATCTGATATTAACTCTTAAGTACATACCATTCTGCGATTCATTAATAAAAAGCACCCAGAATATGAATTCTCACAGTAAAATCATCAGTGTCATCTCTATTTTACAGATGAAGTCACTCACAACCCAAAGTCTTGATAACTTTACCAGGGTCTTACATCTATTAGCAGCAGATCTGACATTCTTATCCTAATTCTATCAGAGACTTGACTAGAATGAGTCAGAATTAATATTCAAGGATCATTTTTTGGTCTATTTATTCATATTAATTAAGCTATTAATTGATTGATTAAACTAATATTGATTAGTTTACCTTTTCATTGTTAACATAAATTTCATTAATTTGTATAAATTTATCCCATTCCTAGGATTGCATGGCCACCATGCTCTAATACCCAAAAGAATGATATTTACTCCCTATGTGTACTCCGTGCTCATAATACTCCTTATCTAGATACAGGCAAATACGTGCAGTTCTATATGATGGGGCTCAGAGAAGACAAGATTGAATGAAAACTTCGTAAATAAAAATTCTGTATCCATTTCCCAAAATATTGATCTTAATAATCTGTATTTTAAACAATAAGAAGCAAAGTGACTGATGTCATATATTTAATTTTCCTCCAGAATTAGAATTTGAAAAACTCGGAGGCTATTTCAGAGTGAATGCTGGTTCCTGTTGCTTACCAGGCTACTTGAATGTATTCTTTACACTACCTACTTTTGTTTTATTAATGACCTACTATCCTTTTGCCAGAAAACGTGATGCTTTGTGTTAGAATAACAAACAGAAGAGGAACTTGTTTCACAAACCATTTATCATTGCTCAAAACATTATGATTAACCATACTCCATTTGTTCTCATACATAAACATGATAAAAGAGACAGTTAATGACACCTCAAAGGAACAAATAATTCAAAACTGTGCCTAATAATTTATTGGTATAAGTAGCTTAACTATAAGGGAAACGGCATCTAGTGCTTGCTCGAAAATATTTAGCCTTTGGATTATAGTGAAGGAGCACTAAAGGAGGGGGGAACACGAGCAAATAATATTGTAGGATTCTGGGGTTTTTTAAATAGGCTTTATTTTTTAAAGCAGTTTTTAGGTTCATAGCAAACTTGAGCAGAAGATACAGAGATTTCCCCTATACCCCCTGCCCCATACATGCATAGACTTCCTCGTTATGAACATCTCCCACCAGAGTGGTACAATTTGTTACAATTAATGGACCTACATTGACATATCGTTATCACTCCAAGTCCATAGTTTACATTCGGGTTCACTCCTTGTGTTGTACATTCTATGGGTTCAGACAAATGTATAATGACATGTATCTACCATTATAGTATCATACTGAGTATTTTCACTGCCCTAAAAACCTGTGCTCCATCTATCTATCCCTCCCCACCCCCTAACCCCTGGCAACCACCGGTCGTTTTATTGTCTCCATAGTTTTGCCTTTTCCAAAATGTTGTATAATTGGAATCACATAGTATGTACCTTTTCATATTGGCTTCTTTCACTTAGTAATGTGCATTTAAGTTTACTTCATGTCTTTTCATGTCTTGATAGCACATCTCTGTTTAGCACTCCATTGTCTGGATGCACCATGGGTTTGTTTATCCATTCACCTACTAAAGGACATCTTTGTTGCTTCCAAGAGCAATTACCAATAAAGCTGCTGTAAACATCCCTGTGCAGGTTTTTATGTAGACATAAGTTTTCAGCTCCTTTGGATAAATAGTAAGGTGCATGCGTGCTGGATAGGACTCTGTTTTTTAACCAACAGGATTTAGATGGCAGGTGGGAAAAAGACTCATAGTGGCCTCATTCTTCATTGTTTCTCTAAAATTTTTGGAAAAAAAGTGTTGTCTCTCAATTCCCAAGTCATCTGCCTGAAAGTCATAAGTACTGTTTGTAGCTGAGCCTACCTGCCAGGGGTTTGCCATCTGCCATTTTTCCGTAGAGCCCTGCACATACCCCACAAGTCAGTGCTTCTGATACGGCATTTCCTGACGACTGTACCTATTGAGGACTACATTCTGTGCTTCTTCCCTTTCCCATATCATCTATACATGTTACAATAAGACCAAATTGTGTGCTTTTATAATTACTAGAGGAGTAAACACAGTTCTTCTCCGACAAGATTATCACTATTTTCAGCCACTAAAGGAATTATTTAATTTGCCTTTTAAAGATAGAACAACAGAATTGTTCTCTCACCAAAAATTAATTTCTATAACCTTTTAATTTATAATGAAATCAATTACTTAATCATTAATTAAATAATTTTAATTGATAATAAATTATGAATTAAATAATTGATTGATTAATTATTAATTAAATAATATTTGATTTATAATAAAATAGTCAAATGTTTGCAAATATATAATTTGTGTATTTAAAAAATAAGGCTTTTAGTATGAATGAGATTCTGCATATCTGATCAAATGATTAAGGGGAAATAAAACAGGAAGTTTTAAGAATCACTTCTCTAGGATATTAAAGATGATTATACTTATTTTTTTCCTTTTAATTATTTTTTCCTTTTAATTAATTAATGGTAATAAATTTCTATGGTAATCCATAGAATTCTACAGGTTGATATGCTGAGTTATGCTCCTAATATATGTTAAGGATATACAGTTGTGAGACTTTGGTATTCATAGTGAATTCATGAAGATGGCCCAATAGAATTTCAGGCCAGAAAAACTTATCCCTTTATTAATTCATTAATCTATTATTTCAGTGTATTTTATTGTGTTAGGTACAGAGATTGTAAAGCCTTGCCCACATTAAGATATGTCTTAATGTTCGGACTCTTACCTAAACTATTGCAACAGACCCCTAACTGGACTCTTTGTTTCTACCCCTTCTCACTCTAACCTGTTTTTCACATTGAAGCCAAGCTGATTTTTCTAAAATCCGGTTCTTTTTTTTTTTTTTTTTTTTTGCGGTACGCGGGCCTCTCACTGTTGTGGCCTCTCCCGTTGCGGATCACAGGCTCCGGACGCGCAGGCTCAGCGGCCATGGCTCACGGGCCCAGCCGCTCCACGGCACGTGGGATCTTCCCGGACCGGGGCACGAACCTGTATCCCCTGCATCAGCAGGCGGACTCTCAACCACTGCGCCACCAGGGAAGCCCTAAAATCTGGTTCTTATAATTCTACACAAATCTTTAACCAGTAAATGGCAACCTGTTGAATTTAGGATACAGTGTAAAATCCTTAACCTGGCCTTCCAGGTTCCTTATTGTCTGACCCCTGCTTCCTCCAGCCTCACCACCACATGGTCTCCCTCTCTGTTCACTAGACCACAGTTTCTGGCTGTGGACGCTGGCTCTTTGGCTCTTGAGCCTTCGCTTTTGCCTGATATGCTCACCATCTCATTGTCAGCCTGGCCAAACCCTGCTCATCCTCAACTCTGCTGAAAGACACTTCATCAAAGCAACATTCCCTGAATTAGATCCTCCTCATAGACTCTTTCATCAGTCTTCATTTGTAATTGTTATATGTATCTCTACAGTGATTTAATAGAAGTCTCTCAAGAGACCATAACTCTATGAGTGCACAAATTGTGTCTACCATATCTCCATAATGCCGACAGTATTTAGCAGAATTCCTGGCATATATAAAACATATACTCAGAAATTAATTATCAATGTTTAATCAAATGAGTGTGTGAATGCTCTAATGGTACCTAGATACATGCAAGCTTCTCCCTTAAACAAATTAAAATTAATTCACCAATCTTTAATCTGCATGTCCAATTTCTAAATTGAGATGTGTGAAGATAACTAAAAGAGGGGACTTTGTAGAAAGACTGGCATAAAGATCTTACAGCTTAAAGTAGCGAAGGTGAGTAAAAAGCAAAAGGGAAAAGAAATCAAAGAAATTATTAGAAAAATAAGTTAAAGGGAGGAAAAGTGGAGTACTAGTTTTAATTTAATAGCCATGCTATAAATCTTTGCATTTTTGGTGGTATTTTTTAATATTCTGGATTTTTCTGGGAAGTAGACTCTCTTTCCTTCCAAAACATCACACAGGAAATGCCTTTTATTGTCTACTCCAGGGCTTCCAGGTCCAAGGGTTTGACTAGGCTCAGTAGTTAGATACCCAAATTCACCCGCTGGGTGTTGAGATCAGTATAGAATCAGACTCTCCTGCCCATGTGAATTCATTTATTACTTAATCCTTAATCCATTTTACTTCTTCATTAAAAGCAGAGTTTTCTTTCCTACAGAACTTTTGAGAATCAAGGCACTTTCTTCTCATGTTACATGTCATGGAAAGTTGCAATAAAAAGATTAAATTAAAAAAACAAATTATGTGGGTGTACTAAGTGTGATAGGTTTTCTAAGCCTGATCTGAATTGAAAGGACTCTAGCTTTGAAGTAAATACAAAAATATGAGTTCTAATTGTACAAGTTCAATTTTAACAGAAGACCAAAATCAGTTTGAATCATTATAGTTAAAAAATGTAATTTTATTTTCCAGGTTAATGAATAAACACTATTTTGATATCTCATTTATAATTACCTTAAAATTCAGCTGGTTTTGGTAGTATGATGCCAAGTCAAAGTTAAAAACATATTTTTCTGAGTGATGCATTTAAAGATTGCCAAAAAGATATTTTAATAGGAACACAATTAACACCTCATAAAGAATTAATAAAAATGTGTCTATTCTGACATTATAATTCAGTAAGGTCATAATACTACTTTAAATTATTATTTAATTTAATTATTATTTAAATTACTTAATTATCTTTTTCATTAAGGATCTATTTAAATGTGTATACGTTTCACTGCAGCAGTTGAAACCACATAATTCTTATTCCCAAAAATGTTATTTCACTACACAATAGAGGTGAAGGACCAAAAGGATTACCCCCAAAAAAGTAGATGAGTATTGTACAGCTTTTTTTAAAAGTAGATATACATCTAATAGGAAAGTGATAGGGAATGGTACGCAAGATGAGATATGAAGAAAAAGTAAAGTACTCTGAAATAACAATGAGCTTTATTATTTAACTCTGAAAGAATGTTGACTTTTTAATAGCAAAGAGGAATCTAGTAGAGAAAAATCCTGTTTTCTTTCTTTTTAAAAAAATCTATTTAATTAAATTAATTAATTAATTTTGGCTGTGACGGGTCTTTGTTTTGGCTCTCACTGAGGCATGTGGGATCTTTAATTGTAGCATGTGAGCTTCTTAGTTGCAGCATGCATGCAGAATCTAGTTCCCTGACCAGGGATCAAACCTGGGCCCCCTGTATTGGGAGCACAGAGTCTTACCCACTGGACCACCAGGAAAGTCCCCTGTTTTCTTTTTAGCATTGGCTTTGACTGTGAAAACAGTCAGTCAGTGCCTTTGATGTCTTCGGGAACCACTGTTCAAAACATTAAATTATCAAATATGTCATAAAATAAGAGACTTTTAGAGAAAAAACGTCTATCCATCTACATTATACACATTCAATTTCAATTTGCATAGTGAAATACATTGAAATTTTACCCTCAGTGTGATTGTATTAGGAAGTGGCCTTTTGGAAAGTAATTAGGTCATGAGGGTGGAACTTTCATGAATAGGATAGTATCCCATATGAATGGGACCTCAAAAAGCTCTTACCCTTTTTTCACCATGTGAGGATACAATGAGAAGTCAGCCCTCTGCAACTTTCTCTGAGAGCCCTCACCAGAAGCTGACCATGCTGGCACCCTGATCTCAGACTTCCAGCCCCCAGAACTTTAAGAAGTAAATTTTGTTGCTTAAAAGCCACCCAGTCTATGGTAGTTTGTTACAGTAGCCCAAATTGACTAAGACATCATTATATGTTATTTCCTTTTCGTATAAAGAAAACCTATTGCTCTTAAATTCACCTATCTTACTAAATTCTCTTATTCTGTCTTATATTGGGTTGGCCAAAAAGTTTGTTTGGGTTTTTCTATAACATCTTATGGAAAAACCAGAACGAACTTTTTGGCTAACCCAGTAGCTTTCCAGGTATTTCTCTTAGAGGTTCTGGCTATGTAATCATACTTCCTGCAAATGATTTTAATTATATTTTCTCCTTTCCACTCTTTATACCACTCTTCTCTTTTCTAATTAAATTGAACATTCTACTAGGACAACATTAAATTTCTTGGTAATATAGATAAAAGTACCTCTAGTATTTTACAGTTAGGCATGACTCCATATTTTTTTAAATTTCTTTTCTACTGAAAACTCTTTTTTTTTAAGTTTATTTTATTTTTATTTAAAAAATTTTTTTATTAGTCATCCATTTTATACACATCAGTGTATACATGTCAATCCCAATCTCCCAATTCATCACACCCCCACCCCCATCCCCCCGCGGTTTTCCCCCTTGGTGTCCATACGTTTGTTCTCTACATCTGTGTCTCAACTTCTGATCTGCATACCGGTTCATCTGTACCATTTTCTAGGTTCCACATATATGTGTTAATATACGATATTTGTTTTTCTCCTTCTGACTTATTTCACTCTGCATGACAGTCTCTAGATCCATCCACGTCTTTACAAATGACTCGATTTCGTTCCTTTTTATGGCTGAGTAATATTCCATTGTATATATCTACCACATCTTCTTTATCCATTCGTCTGTCAATGGGCATTTAGGTAGCTTCCATGCCCTGGCTGTTGTAACTAGTGCTGCAGTGAACATTGGGGTGCATGTTTCTTTTTGAATTATGGTTTTCTCTGGGTATATGCCCAAAAGTGGGATTGCTGAGTCATATGGTAATTCTATTTTTAGTTCTTTAAGGAACCTCCATACTGTTCTCCATAGTGGCTATATCAATTTACACTCCCACCAACAGTGCAAGAGGGTTCCCTTTTCTCTACACCCTCACCAGCATTTGTTGTTTGTAGATTTTCTGATGATGCCCATTCTAACTGGTGTGAGGTGATACCTCATTGTAGTTTTGATTTGCATTTCTCTAATAATTAGTGATGTTGATCAGCTTTTCATGTGCTTCTTGGCCATCTGTATGTCCTCTTTGGAGAAAGGTCTATTTAGGTCTTTTGCCCATTTTTGGATTGGGTTGTTTGTTTATTTAATATTGAGCTGCATGAGCTGTTTATATACTTTGGAGATTAATCCTTTCTCTGTTGATTCGTTTGCAAATATTTTTTTCACATTCCGACAGTTGTCTTTTCATCTTGTTTGTAGTTTCCTTTGCTTGGAAAGCTTTTAAGTTTCATTAGGTCTCATTTGTTTATTTTTGTTATTATTTCCATTACTCTAGGAGGTGGATCAAAAAAGATCTTGCTGTGATTTATGTGAAAGAGTGTTCTTCCTATGTTTTCCTCTAAGAGTCTTATGGTGTCTGGTCTAACATTTAGGTCTCTAATCCATTTTGAGTTTATTTTTGTGTATGGTGTTAGGGAGTGTTCTAATTTCATTCTTTTACAATGTAGCTGTCCAGTTTTCCCAGCACCACTTATTGAAGGGGCTGTCTTTTCTCCATTGTATATCTTTGCCTCCTTTGTCATAGATTAGTTGACCATAGGTGCGTGGGTTTATCTCTGGGATTTCTCTCCTGTTCCATTGATCTGTATTTCCGTTTTTGTGCCAGTACCATATTGTCTTGATTACTGTAGCTCTGTAGTATAGTCTGACGTCAGGGAGCCTGATTCCTCCAGCTCTGTATTTTTCCCTCAAGACTGCTTTGGCTATTCAGGGTCTTTTGTGTCTCCATACAAATTTTAAGATTGTTTTGTTCTAGTTCAGTAAAAAATGCCATTGGTAATTTGGTAGGGATTTCATTGAATCTGCAGATTGCTTTGGGTAGTATAGTCATTTTCACAATATTGATTCTTCCAATCCAAGAACATGGTATATCTCTCCATCTGTTGGTATCATTAATTTCTTTGAACGGTGCCTTATAGTTTTCTGCATACAGGTCTTTTGTCTCCCTAGGTAGGTTTATTCCTAGGTATTTTATTCTTTTTGTTGCAGTGGTAAATGGGAGTGTTTCCTTAATTTCTCTTTCAGATTTTTCATCATTAGTGTATAGGAATGCAAGAGATTTCTGTGCATTAATTTTGTATCCTGCAACTTTACCAAATTCATTGATTAGCTCTCGTAGTTTTCTGGTGACATTGTTAGGATTATCTATGTATAGTACCATGTCATCTGCAAACAGTGACAGTTTTACTTCTTCTTTTCCAATTTGTATTAATTTTATTTCTTTTTCTTCTCTGATTGCTGTGGCTAGGACTTCCAAAACTATGTTGAATAATAGTGGTGAGGGTGGATATCCTTGTCTTGTTCTTGATCTTAGAGGAAATGCTTTCAGTTTTTCACCATTGAGAATGATGTTTGCTGGGGTTTGTTGTATATGGCCTTTATTATGTTGAGGTAGGCTCCCTCTAGGCCCCTTTTCTGGAGAGTTTTATCATAAATGGGTGTTGAATTTTGTCAAAGCTTTTTCTGCATCTATTGAGATGATCATATGGCTTTTATTCTTCAATTTGTTAATATGGTGTATCACATTGATTGATTTGCATATATTGAGGAATCCTTGCATTCCTGGGATAAATCCCACTTGGTCATGGTGTATGATCCTTTTAATGAGCTGCTGGATTCTGTTTGCTAGTATTTTGTTGAGGATTTTTGCATCTATATTCATCAGTGATATTGGTCTGTAATCTTCTTTTTTTGTAGTATCTCTGTCTGATTTTGGTATCAGGGTGTTGGTGGCCTCCTAGAATGAGTTCGGGAGTGTTTCTTCCTCTGCAATTTTTTGGAAGAGTTTGAGAAGGATGAGTGTTAGCTCTTCTCTAAATGTTTGATAGAATTCACCTATGAAGCCATCTGGTCCTGGACTTTTGTTTGTTGGAAAAATTTTAATCAAAGTTTCAATTTCATTACTTGTGATAGGTCTGTTCATATTTTCTATTTCTTTCTGGTTCAGTCTTGGAAGGTTGTGCATTTCTAAGAATTTGTCCATTTCTTCCAGGTTGTCCATTTTATTGGCATAGAGTTGCTTGTAGCAGTCTCTTAGGATGCTTTGTATTTCTGCTGTGTCTGTTGTAACTTCTCCTTTTTCATTTCTAATTTTATTGATTTGAGTCCTCTCCCTCTTTTTCTTGAGGAGTCTGGCTAATGGTCTATCAATTTTGTTTATCTTCTCAAAGAACCAGCTTTTAGTTTTATTGATCTTTGCTATTGTTTTCTTTGATTCTATTTCATTTATTTCTGCTCTGATCTTTATGATTTCTTTCCTTCTGCTAACTTTGGGTTTTGTTTGTTCTTCTTTTTCTAGTTCCTTTAGGTGTAACATTAGATTGTTTATTTGAGATTTTCTTATTTCTTGAGGTAGGCTTGTATAGCTATAAACTTCCTTCTTAGCACTGCTTTTGCTGCATCCCATAGGTTTTGAATGTCATGTTTTCATTGTCATTTGTCTCTAGATGTTTTTTGATTTCCTCTTTGATTTCTTCAGTGATCTCTTGGTTATTTAGTAATGTATTATTTAGCCTCCATGTGTTTGTATTTTTTATGTTTTTTTCCCTGTAATTAATTTCTAATCTCATAGCATTGTGGTCAGAAAAGATGCTTGATATGATTTCAGTTTTCTTAAATTTACTGAGGCTTGATTTGTGACCCAAGATGTGATCTATCCTGGAGAATGTTCTGTGTGCACTTGAGAAGGAAGTGTAATCTGCTGTGTTTGGATGGAATGTCCTGTAAATATCAATTAAATCTGTCTGGTCTGTTGTGTCATTTAAAGCTTGTGTTTCCTTATTAATTTTCTGTCTGGATGATCTGTCCGTTGGTGTAAGTGAGGTGTGAAAGTCCCCAATTATTATTGTGTTACTGTCTAATTTCTTCTTTTATAGCTGTTAGCAGTTGCCCTATGTTTTGAGGTGCTCCTATGTTGGGTGCATATATATTTATAATTGTTATATCTTCTTCTTGGATTGATCCCTCGATCATTATGTAGTGTCCTTCCTTGTCTCTTCTAACATTCTTTATTTTAAAGTCTATTTTATCTGATATGAGTATTGCTACTCCACCTTTCTTTTTATTTCTATTTTCATGGAATATCTTTTTCCATCCCCTCACTTTCAGTCTGTATGTGTCCCTAGGTCTGAAGTGAGTCTCTTGTAGACAGCATATATATGGGTCTTGTTTTTGTATCCATTCAGCAAGCCTGTGTCTTTTGGTTGGAGCATTTAATCCATTCACGTTTAAGGTAATTATCAATATGTATGTTCCTATTACCATTTTCTTAATTGTTTTGGGTTTGTTTTTGTAGGTTCTTTTCTTCTCTTGTGTTTCCCACTTAGAGAAGTTTAACATTTGTTGTAGAGCTGGTTCGGTGGTGCTGAATTTTCTTAGCTTTTGCTTATCTGTAAAGCTTTTGATTTCTCCATCGAATCTGAATGAGGTCCTTGCTGGATCTTCGTTGTAGGTTCTTCCCTTTCATCACTTTAAGTATATCATGCCACTCCCTTCTGGCTTGTAGAGTTTCTGCTGAGAAATCAGCTGTTCACCTTATTGGAGTTCCCTTGTATGTTATTTGTCGTTTTTCCCTTGCTACTTTCAATAGTTTTTCTTTATCTTTAATTTTTGCCAATTTGATTACTATGTGTCTCGGCATGTTTCTCCTTGGGTTTATCCTGTATAGGACTCTGTGCGCTTCCTGGACTTGGGTGGCTATTTCCTTTCCCATGTTAGGGAAGTTTTCGACTATATAATCTCTTCAAATGTTTTCTTGGGTCCTTTCTCACTTCTTCTTCTGGGACCCCTAGAATGCAAATGTTTTTGCGTTTCATGTTGTCCCAGAGGTCTCTTAGACTGTCTTCTTTTCTTTTCATTCTTTTTTCTTTATTATGTTCTGCAGCAGTGAATTCCACCTTTCTGTCTTCCAGGTCACTTATCCATTCTTCTGCCTCAGTTGTTCTGCTATTGGTTTCTTCTAGTGTAATTTTCATTTCAGTCATTGTATTTTTCATCTCTGTTTGTTTGTTCTTTAATTCTTCTAGATCTTTGTTAAACATTTCTTGCATCTTCTTGATCTTTGCCTCCATTCTTTTTCCGAGGTCCCAGATCATCTTCACTTTCATTATTCTGAATTCTTTTTCTGGAAGATTACCTATCTCCATTTCATTTAGTTGTTTTTCTGGGGTTTTATCTTGTTCCTTCATCTGGTACATAGCCCTCTGCCTTTTCATTTGTCTATCTTTCTGTGAATGTCCATATTTCTTAAGGTTACATTTTTGCTATGTTAAGAAAATACTCATTTGTGTTAACTAAATGTTTGCACCAGAAAGAAAGTTGAATTCTATCAAATACCTTTTTAGTTGCAATCTTTGGTGGGAGATAATGAAGAAAATTAATCAATTTCCAAATATTAGCCATCCTTGCATTCTTGAGATCAAATACAATTGGCTGGATTAATTAACTCAATTAATATGCTGCTGCATTCTATCTGGGATTAATTTGTTTAATATTTCCATTACTATATGTAAGAAGAATTACTTTGAATTTTTTCAGTATCTAACAGAATATTAAAATTGAATATTAAAATTGATATTTTTGACAGAATATTAAATTTGACATTTTTGACAAAGCAGCAAGATAAAATTTAATGTGCTAGACATTCCTCCATTCCAAAGTGGGTGTTATACCTCATGTAAGATTTACAATGAAAATATCCCTAAACTGGTAGCACAACCCTTAAAGCCCTACAACTCCTTGAAGAATATAAATGGTTGAGAGTTGGTATTAGAGAGAAGGTTCTGTTAAAAGTAATTTCGAGAGCATCACCAACATGCTAGGTATCTCAGTCCCATAACAGGGAAGGTTTGGGCAGTGTCTGGTTCTTACTTCAGTGTGATGAAAGAAATTTTGAAGGGACTACTTAAAAAGCTTTATTTGTGTTGCCCCCAAATTTGTGACTTGTGTCTGAAAAACTCAAGTGATCTTTGAATGAAGGCTGGAACTGAGAAGATACTTCTTTCTCTCCAAAAGGGAGTCAGATTTGGGTTAATCATGGTGACCACATAAGATTTCAAAGTAGAAATGTCATCCTGGGACAATTTTAAGTCTGATATACCTCAGGAGCATTGCCTTTTAGGTGAGGTATATCATCTGGAAAAGGATGCAGGGTACCCATCCAGAAGAACATCCTCTATGAGTGGAGATAGATCTGACAAAGCAAAAACCCTGCCCATGTCACAGGAGTTTTAGAAGAAGGCACTCCACAGAGAATTCTTCAGAAAACTCACAAAAGTGCCAAGAAAGTGAAAAAAGTTGGCTTTAAATATCTGTAATGTCCAGAAATCATGAAGATATCTGAGATATGTAGAAAGTCAAATACAAGCTTCCTACTTGCCTTACCTCTTCTCTCACGCTTAATTCTTCTCACAATGCCACCCCCACAACTTTGATGGTGTTGGATTAAGAGATATCGAGTGGAACAAGAGGTTAATGAAAAAGAGAGAAAAGTAATTAAGCACCATATCTTCTCCTGCAAGTAGTCAGCCCAAAGAACACTCCAGCTGGAAGGAAAAGAAAAAGACAATTTAAATCAACTTCAAAGATTTGATCATTACACAAGACTGGATGTTTAAAGGGTTTGCAGCTTAAAGGACTGATAAGAAAGCAATGGCACTTCATCCAGAAACAGAAATGACAATGCCCTCTAAACAGGTTTAAAAGAATGGTGAGAATTAAAAATACATTTGCTTTTTTAAATTATATACTAAGATTTCTTCTTGTTCAGTGTACAGTTAGGTATTATTTTTGTGAGATTTTTGTATACCTAAAATGCCAGCTTCAAAAAAGCATTTAGAAAATTTTCTTCTTTCTTAGAGCTTTAGAACAGTTTTGATAGACACCTCAACCAACTTTGTGCGAGGTCATAAGAAATGATTGGTTATTTAATTTTCTTCTCTCCTTAGAAACCAGTTTTAGTATAAATCACTTTTTAAGAAGGTCCAGCAACTTATGAGATTGATTTATCTTTTGGGGTCCTCAGTCTTCTTGACCTTTGTTGTAATACCTTGATTTTGCTAATACTCATTTTCCAAAGACCACCAGAAAAGCATGGTGGTCAAGAAAATTAAGTTCATTATACCATTTGTAGCAAGGGAGAACTTTACCTTGACAGAGTCTTAGAAGTGTCTGAGAGGCGAACATCAAAGGACGTATATGGTTTTAACGCCTGAGCAGGATCGTTGTAATTTACATCTTTTTAAAAATTTTATTTATTTATTTATTATTTATTTTTGGCTATATTGGGTCTTTGTTGCTGCGCATGGGCTTTCTCTAGTTGCGGCGAGTGGGGGCTATTCTTCGTTGCAGTGAGTGGGCTTCTCATTGCGGTGGCTTCTGTTATTGCAGAGCACATGCTCTAGGCGTGCGAGCTTCAGTAGTTGTGGCACGCGGGCTCAGTAGTTGTGGCTCGCGGGCTCTAGAGCACAGGCTCAGTGGTTGTGGCGCACGGGCTTAGTTGCTCCGCAGCATGTGGGATCTTCCCGGACCAGGGCTCAAACCTGTGTCCCCTGCATTGGCAGGCAGATTTTTAACCTCTGCGCCACCAGGGAAGTTCCATAATTTACATCTTAAAAGGTAAGAAAACAGCTATAGTCAGGCAAAGTTTATGATATAATGACCTTGGATTGGTAGGCACAGCAAAGTGAGGGTGAGATAAGATTTTTTAAGCATCTTGATGAGCAAGCTCTGAGTCTAATCAGTAAACTATTTTAGTTGTTTCACACTCTTATCTATCAAGAATAAGTTTTTCTTGAAGCATTAGCTAAGTATTTTTTGCTTCTTCTTAGTATTCTTTTAATATGACTAGGCAAGTATGCTCAATCACAGAATTTTTTAAGTTGGGTCCAGAAAAATGTACTTAGTCCCAGTATTGCTTTACACAGAGAAAAGGACTTCTGTTGGTTCCAGCTCTCAAATCCAGTCCCATAGATTTAAGACATAGAAAGGCAAATCTCTTAAAGTTACAAGAAGGAGCTATGCACCATTAAAGATTATGCCTCATTGAAGGAACACACAGAAGGACACACAGAAGCATGGAATTTTTCTGATTGGCTGCAGGTAGACAAAAGTCTCAGGATTCCCGGGTTTCTTAAATGACTTTAGAAATAGTTTATCATGGCCAAAGAAAATACCCTCAGCCTAGGAAACATAACTTTTCCTTGCCTGAGAATTTATCCTTCTTACAAAAAGAGAATTTGATTGAGCTAGTTGCCTTCATTGCCTCCGTGAAGGGCATTTATTTTTATTTTATATTGGAGCATAGTTGATTAACAATGTTGTGTTAGTTTCAGGTGTACAGAAAAGTGATTCAGTTATACATATACATGTATCTATTCTTTTTCAGATTCTTTTCCCATTTAGGTTATTACAGAATATTGAGCAGAGTTCCCTGTGCTATACAATAGGTCTTTGTTGTTTATCTATTTTAAATACAGTAGTGTGTACATGTCAGTCCCAAACTCCCAATATATCCCTCCTCCCCACCTTCCCCCTTGGTAACAGTAAGTTCCTTCATTAAGTCTGTGAGTCTGTTTCTACTTTGCAAGTAAGTTCATTTGTATCATTTTTTTTAGATTCCACATTTAAGCCATATCATATGATATTTGTCTTTCTCTGTCTGATTTACTTCACTTAGTATGATAATCTCCAGGTCCATCCATGTTGCTGCAAATGGCATTATCTCATTCTTTTTAATGGCTGAGTAATATTCCGTTGTATATATGTACCACATCTTCTTTATCCATTCCTCTCTTGATGTACATTTAGGTTTCTTCCATATCTTGGCTATTGTAAACAGAGCTGCAGTGAACACTGGGGTACATGTATCCTTTCAAACCATGTTTTTCTCTGGATATATGCCGAGGAATGGGATTACTGGATCATATTAAGGAACCTCCATACTGTTCTCCATAGTGGCTGCACCAATTTATATTCTCACCAACAGTGCAGGAGGATTCCCTTCTCTCCACACCCTCTCTAGCATTTATTGTTTGTAGATTTTTTGATGATGGCCATTCTGACTGGTGTGAGGGGATATCTCATTGTAGTTCTGATGTGCATTTCTCTAATAACTAGTGATGTTGAGCATCTTTTCATGTGCTTCTTGGTCATCTGTGTGTCTTCTTTGGAGAAAAGCCTATTTAGGTCTTCTGCCCATTTTTTGATTGGGTTGTGTTTTTTTTTTATATTGAGCCACATGAGCTGTAGCTACATATGAAAAAAATGAAATTAGAACATTCTTTAACACCATACACAAAAATAAACTCAAAATGGATTAAAGACCTAAATGTAAGACTGGATACTATAAAACTTAGTGAAAAACATAGGCAGAACACTCCTTGACATAAATTGCAGCAGTACTTTTTTGAGCCGTCTCCCAGAGTAATGGAAATAAAAACAAAAATTAAAAAATGGGACCTCATTAAACTCAAAAACTTTTGCACAGCAAAGGAAACAATAGACAAAACAAAAAGACAACCCACAGAATGGGAGAAAATATTTGCAAATGATGTGACTGACAAGGGATTAGTCTCCAAAATTACAAGCAGCCCGTGAAGCGCATTTATTGGGCATTTATTTATTTATCAAGCTTTTCAGAAATAGTTGTCCCCCTCTCATTCCTGCTAAGCCCACACATAAGCTTGAGAATAAAGTGATGAAAGCAAAAAAAAAAAAAAGAGAAAAATAAAGTTTCTCAAAAGTGTAATGAAATCAGGTCATTAAATTATGATATCTAAATCACAATTCAGTGTTTCCTGAAGAAAAAACAAAAATCACAAACTTTTCATTGAGATAGAAGCAGAAAGCTACCACCACTGAGTCTATCATGTAAACTGTCACCTTGGATATTTTGGTCACACTGTGCGTATGGTACACGCCTCCATTTCTGATCCAAGTAGTTGTGATCAGGGGAGCCGTGTTCCTTTCACCTACAGAGTCAAAGCTGGAGCCATAACATGTAATAAAGAGTCAGTTGGGACCACATTCTACAGAAAGTTTCCGGGAAACTAAGAATTCAGGACCCAATCTGTTTAGTATATTAAGTTTTCAAAGGAATATATGCATTTATCCTGGATTGCAAAAACTGCCATTCTGGAAATTTGCCGCAAGGTGTCCAGTAGGACATTGTCCACAGGTCTGAATGGAGAGAGACATAATTTATGTGAGACCCAGATGCTAAATTCTGCTCAAAACGCTGCAAATTACTAATACTGAATTACCCTACATTCATAAAAACATATTTAATTATTTATTTAAACAGCTTTAATCAACATGAATCTACTATTCATTGCAAATGTCATTTAAAGCAATTTAAAGGCATAATTTTAAGTGCAATTTAATATTTACCTCGTCATATTTATCTTAATCATCTCACCCTGAATCATAAGTCATATCACAAAGATATACCTGATAATTTGTCCATTCATCCAGCACAGGGTTTCATACTAGTAGTAATGCTGACATTTTGGGCTGGATAATTGTATGTTGTAGGGGGCTGTCCTGTGCATTGTAGGATGTTTAGCAACCCAGTAGATATCAGTGGCAACTGACTCCCCCCACACACACCAGTTGTGACAACCAAGCATTTCTCCAGAGACTGCCAGCTATACTGAGGTGGAGAGTGCGGGGGGAAGGAACCACTCCCAGTTGAGAACCACTAATGTAGCAGGATATTAAGGCTTGCCAGTTTGCATATCTTGCAGCAGTTGCTATCTCAATCCTAGGGAGCCCATCGATTATAAATGATTAGGTCTAAACTAACTGATCCTTAGTCTGCCTTTGCAACCTATTTCATACTCAAACACACATGGCAGGAAAGAAAAAATTAGGGCTTGAGATACCTCTATGAGCATCCTTGTATTTGTTCTCTTAGAAGGTGTCATTTTCCTTCCAGAGGACTTGGCTCAACACTTTCTCCCTCCACTTTAGAATCAGTTATGGGTTCTACATTATAGTTTCATGTCAGTTTCCAATAGCAAGATCCTACTAACCAAGTCCAATCTGCATAAATGCTGTTTTCAGTGACGAATTTCATCAGTTTAATAAACCGTGTCTTACGCAAAACAAACCATTTTGAATACAATAAAAGCATTATTTTTGAATTGAAATTTATCTTTGTTTCGTGAGAGGCTGTTATAGGAAAATCACGACTGCTGTTCACTCTAGACTGAACCGTTGTTAGTCAGGAAGAGTCATGAATTTCCCATTTCTCATTCTCTGAGTGCTTCCCTCACACCCATGGGGGTGATTTATGCAATGGCAGAGTGAGTCTGATTTTCCTCCTGCTTCACTTTCAAATTGCTGCATGAATAATATTATCAGATCTTGACTGGTGGTTCATGAAAACTGTACTTAGTTTCTTATTTCAGGAAAATCTTTCACTGAAATGTTTAGCTTTTTAAACAAATCTTTACACGACTTCACATTTTCAGCTTGTTTAGTAGTACCTGTATACATTTGGAGAGAGAGGGGATTTGGAGAGAAAAGAGAAGGTAGCAACCAAATACATAGGCCTTCAATGGGCTAGATGTCTCCCTGTCCACTATCAAAACTAAAGTCTATGGTGTAATTTCTTTGGATATATTTCACGTAAATAAGTGTAGAGCGACGGAAAGAAGAGTAACTGTGATAGACCGGCAAGAAACTTGGCTTCACCACCTTAAGACATTTAGTGTCCCCTTGTTTGCTCTATTCATAAGTAAAGGTAAATAAGTTTCATTAATCTATTCAATAAGAATTTATTAAATACCTAATATGTGCCAAACATTACATTTTGTGTTTAGAACACAAAGTAAATGTGAAATACTTCTAGGTTGCCTACATTAATATTAATATGTTAGTGTTCAAAAAGAACTCATTTGATAAGCAAAAATTATGCAAACAAAGCTTGGAACACAAAATATAGATCAAAATGAGAGTTTAGCAATTAATGATAATATTCTGTGAATATATATTATACAGGATTATGCAAATTTATGTGCTCTATTTCTGTACATAAAACTTGCCAAAAGAACATAAAAGACAACCTGAATAAATGGTGAGAAATATCATGTCCTTCCATAGGAAGGCTTAATATTATATAACCCCACATCAATTTATACAGTTAAAGTAAATAAAACAAAAATTCCTAAGGAACAGAGAAGGGAGGTTTCTAATGCTCTGGTTATATTCAGTGCAATACTAATTCAAGCATACTTCAGAAATGTTTATTAAATCTAAAATGATCTAGGTCAATTATACTTCAAAAACAAACAAACTCAAAAAAAGAGATCAGATTTTTGTACCAGAGGTGAGGGGTGGGGGAGGGGGAATTGGATGAAGGCCATCAAAAGGTACAAATCTCCAGTTATAAGTAAATAAGTACTAGGAGTGCAATGTATAACATGATAAATAATTTAATTAACACTGCTATTTGTTATATATGAAAGTTAAGAGAGTAAATCCTAAGAATTCTCATCACAAGGAAAAATTTTTTTCTTTCTTTAATTTTGAATCTATGAGATGATGAATGTTCACCAAACTTATTGTGGTAATCATTTCACGATGTACGTCAAATCATTATGCTGAACACCTTAAACTTAAACAGTGCCATGTGTCAATTACATCTCAATAAAACTGGAAGAAAAAGAAATCTAAAATGAGCATATCCTTGACATAGCATTTTTCACTTCTAGATATTTATCCTCCAGAAATAAGTACCAAAATATGATAACATATATGTATAAGAATATTCACTTCTGCTTTGTTTTGATAGCTAAGAACTCAAATATCCATCAATGGGGAAAAAACTATAATAGACTCATTTAATGGAGTAGCATGAAAAATATCTATTAAAAATAATGAGATATAGCTAAATTTAGCATCATGAAAAAAGGTTCAAATATACTGCTAAATGAAAAAAGTCCAATTTTAGAGCAGTATATATTGTATGACATTTTTCTATAAAAATAGGACAATAACAGTATTAGCAAATGTACTGAAAACAAGCTGAAGGACTATGTAGCCAGCAACTAAAGGGCTGAGATTATGGAGGACTTTTATTTGTTTTATTCATTTCCTTAATATTTGAATTTTAACTTTTTCTTATATAATTAGAAAAATTAAGACTGTGAAAATATATATTAATAACATTGTCTTCACCAGGATTTGACGTTAGAAAAATTAGGGATCAATTTTGCTTATTCTGTTTTTATACCGGTTAGAACTTCTAAGCTAAGTAGCATTAACACTGCTAAACATTGCTATCCCAAGTCATTCCTTAAATAGTTTTTAATTAGTCTTTCCTTAGAGAAAACATGAGCTGCTACAGAGAGAATTTGTCTAAACAAAAATGGTTTAAGAACTCGCATCATAAGACTTACACTCACGAAGTATTTGACATCTTTCTCTGCAAATTTACCAGAAGTTTAACATTTTTCAGTTTTATTTTTTAATGACTGTACTTGTGTATAATTGCACTGTAAACAGCTCTGATGAATTACTGAAAATTTTTTCTCAGCTTCTTCTGTTTTTTTTTTCCACGGATCTTGATCCCTTTGAATTAATTAGGTTGGAAAAAGAACCCATGAAACCCTAATCTAGTTGGGTAGTTGCTCTACCAATTACAGGATGAAAAATGTGAATTATAGTCACTTCACCTCGGAAAGTGCTAAAAAAGAGAGAGCCCTATATATCAGCCAAAACAACTGGTTCAGAAAACTTTTAAAAATCTTTATACATCTTCAAAATGTCAGCCAAGGTGTATTTCCAGATAGAATATATGGTAACATCAACATTTCTTTAGGCTTTATTGCAAGTGCTTTGTTTATTTCATGTTTACACAGGGCACAGACTTCAGAAAACTTGTGGTTAAAGTTGGCTAAGACCAAAAAGCTTTCATTACAGAAAGTTACATGTAAGATTTCCTTATGAATATAATAATCCTGGTGCACTGTACTCTAGTCTAACAATATGCTGAGGGGAAAAAATGCATGAAATGCATTTTTTGGCAAAATAGAGTAAATCTGAATTATTCAGGGTAAATTGAACAAGCTCAGTAGTGCTTTGTGATGCTCTTTACAAGCTCATGACATTATTGTCTTTAACACCATTAATGTTATCTTGCCATTCTTTAGCCAATTGGGTCTTGAGAAACTTAAATGTTACAGAATAAATAATAGAATGTCATATAGACCATTAGTCATTGAAATGAAATATTTATACATTTGTATATATAAGGAACATCACCAATTTTACCTTCATGGTGGTCCAAGTCCAACTCCAAATACATGTGCCAGTGTCATTATGTCTGTTGCTAGATTTTTAAATAAAATAGAGGCTAAGTTGAATTTTAGTAAAATTCTACTTCTTGGCTAAAGCAACCATATTTAAATTCTTAAACACATTATTCTTAAGTATATCAGCCCATTCAATGGCCACTTCTCAGTTCATACATTCCTATGATAGCCTAAGTTTCCCAGTGGAACTTATTGGTAACATAAACTTAGTTTACTAAGGATGTTATTTGACGATAGAGACAGACTACAAGCCTATACTTGGAATTTAAAAATGGTTTTTCAGAGTAGGTGTCATCTAGGCAAGACAAGCATAAAAAGACATTCCATTAGAGGGTATATTATGTACAAAGATTTAGAACAAAGAGACAGAAGTTTAGAATTGATTGAACATAGAATTCTACATTTTTAATTGATTAATCTGTTATATTTCCATGGGGTAAAAATAAGATTATAAATTTATATTTCGTTCTTTATTTCCTAAAACCATAGGGCTTTTAATATTAAATATTTTTTTCTTATAGGTTGAGCTATTATTACAACTGTTTTTTAGGAAAACAGAAGCAAAATAACATGTTGATTATTAGGTTCCTTCAGGGAAGAGCCAGGCACGATAGTGGTGACATTTAACCTGAACTCCATCCAGAGAATAGGTAGACATTAACAGTTGGAGATAGGGTATGTATTAGTTACCTAGGGCTGCTGTAACAAAATACCACAAATTGGGTAGTTTAAAACAACAATTTATTCTTTTAAATTTCTGTAGGCTAAAGGTACAAAATCAAGATGTCTACAGGGTTGGTTTCTTCTGACACATGTGAGGGAGAATCTGTACCATGCCTCTCTCCTGGTTTCTGATGCCTTGTAGATACATCACCTCAATCCTCACATGGCATTCTCCCTGTGTGTTTGTATCTCCATTGAGCAGTCTTCTTATAACTAAGCACTCCAGTCATGTTGGATTAGTGGCCCACCCTACTCCAGTATGACCTCATCTTAATTAATTATAATCTGCATTGACTTCATTTCAAAATAAGGTCACATTCTAAGGTACTGGGGCTTACAACTTCGAAATACCTTTTTTGGGCAACACAATTAAACCCATAGCAGAGAAAGATTATTGTAGCTTGAGAGAGCTTATGAAAAATGGTGCAGATGCTTAAAATTATTCAAGAAATTTCAGTAAAATGTTGTGATTGGAACTTCAGGTGAGAGAGCAGAAGTGGAGAAGTTAAGCAAGGCATGAGTCAGACCATTAGGGTTTGGAATGCAACAGTGATGACCATGGGCTTGGTGTAACAGGGAGCCATCAAAAGCCTGCTTGCAAAGAAGAATGTGTGGTCTCTGTTTACTTCTGCAAGATCAGGTATTGGGGATAGGGATCATAGAAAATTCAATTAATATTTCTTTTCATTTTTCAAGTTTCCTTAAAATCAAGGCCTTTCTATAACCCTCTTTATAACTTTTTAAAAGTTCTATATTTGCAATGATGTTAATGTTTAAATGTAAATTTCTCCCGAGTACTCCTGCTTTAGAATCCTAGATTTCTTTTTATAAAAGAATAATACAAAAGATCAGTGGTACTTCCATGTTTCTGTTTTTTAAACATCAAGTTCAGCAATGCAAAGAAAGAAAAATGATATGAAAATACTATACCTTTTTGATAAAACTTCCTGTATCTTTACTCAAATATCATTGAATACACAGAAAATCAATACACTGATTATTTAAAACCATAGTTACAACACGTTAACAAGTTTAAGCCACAATGCAAATGCAGTGTATTATTAATAGTGTTATATTACTTTAAATGAATATTATAGCATTATATTCACCTTTAGAACTAGATGGGGGGGATGGGGGGATGGGAGGGAGGTCCAAGAGGGAGGGGATATATGTATACATATAGCTGATTCACTTCGTTGTACAGCAGAAACTCACACTACATTGTAAAGCAATTATACTCCAATTAAAAACAAAAAGTCCTACAGCTGTTAAAAAAAGTTTTTAAAATGTATCCTTTATAATCTTGGAGCAAAGGCACTAAAAAAAAAAAAAAAAAAAAAAGCCTAAAGGACTTCCCTGGTGGTCCAGTGGTTAAGACCCCGCGCTTCCACTGCAAGGGGCACGGGTTCAATCCGTGGTTGGGGAGCTAAGATCCCACGTGCTGTTTAGTGCAGCCGAAAAAAAACCCTAAGAAATATCCATAGAACATACTGTTGCTCCAGATTAATTTCAGTGGGTAGACATGTGGTGACTGATTCCAAGTGCCCCCTGAGTGTCCATGGAGTGACAGTTTGTGCTCACAACTTGCTGGAAACTGGTCTGTGAGTTAAAAGACAGGAAAACATGATAAAACTTGGCTTAATTGATATCTTGGAGAGGACCTGACTCTCCTGAGCTTTGATGTCTTTCCTCTCTTAGGCTCTCCTCAGTCAACTCAGTTGGAAACTGGAGTGTCTGATGTCTAGTCAGGGTCTGCTTTACAAGTACTCACAATGAAAGCAAAGAAATGGACTTGGTGTTCAAAGGGCTAATCCGCATGTGAGCTTGGCCTGTATAATAAGAAAGGAGCCATTTCCATATCATCACAGGACCAGGAACAGCCAGCCTTTGACAGGGCATCAAAAATGTGGGGTGTCTTGCTGGTACCCATTCTACCCTTGTCACGGACATTGAAGCCGGTGGGCTTGGATAAATATAAAACTGGGCCTCACGTTGTGCTCCTCCATTACACACATGTCAATATGTGGAGCTTTCCACCTAAGAGGAAACCGTGAAAAATGGAAATTCAACATATGGTCAATGAGGGCTGCAAAAGCCATGGAAAGAGACCATGGCTCTCCTGAAGGCTTTCAGTGGCACTCTTAGATAATTGCTTAATTGAAATTTTATTCCTTTCATTGAACCTCACAGCAGGAGTCAATCTACAATTATAAAGCAAGTTTTGATATTTCATTCCTGCCCTAATAGCAATGTTGGTGAAGAATGAGCATTAATTAAGGAATAGCAACAAAACAAATTGCTCTGGAGGGGAAGAAAAGGAAGAGGTGTGAGAGTGTATGAACGTAATTAAAAGGGGGGTGACCAGAAGCACAGAGAAGAATTTTCTTTTTCCGTGGTATTGGTAACAGCAACATAGGGAAATGATTTTACTATAGAAGAGTTTGTCCTTTATGGGTAGATAAGAGGGGCGATAATTATAGTGAAAAATATATTTTTAAAACCAGTCATAGTCCAAAATTTTTATTTACAGGCCAAGTGACTTGAATAATTCACTTTACCCCTAAGACCCTCAACTACCTATAAAACAGGAATAAAAACGGCAGATTGTTTACTTTATAGGATGGTTGTGAGAATACGGTGAGTTATTACATGGGAAAGCATGTCGTAAATTGTAAAGCTCCTGTACTCAGGAAATTGATTAATTAATTCAGAAAAGGAGTTAACTATTAATTTATTTCCTAATAATGTGAGGGAGGGAAGTAGGAGCTGGGAAGCAATCAATATACTCCTTATTAATACTTTAACAGAGTTTAACTTTACGAAACTCGTATGTAAGGGAAACTTTGTCTGCTACCAGTAATTAGCCACAGGAAAGAATTATAATGGAATTGAAACTTTAAGGTGTTCTGGAGCTTATTTACATATGTCCTTAATATGAATAACTGAAATAGGGTTGAGTTGGCAGTGTCTTATGCCAACTCTCTGGCTCTTAGACTATTGAGAACATAAATGTATTACTTTTATTTGTGAATAATCCTATGAGATGATAGCCCAGCTCTCATTAGTCTCTTAAATGTCCAAAGGCAATATCTGCAAGTATTGATAGTTCTGCAGATGAATGAAATTTAAGGTTTAAATAATTTTCCCAGTTCCATACAAAAAAGTACGCTTTTAGAGAATGGAGCAAAGTAACTGTGGCTTTAGATGAACAATAACAGATAGGGCCAGCTAGGAGAAAACAGATTCTCTCAACCAACCTGAGTCTCTTTATTTTTTTCTCACCATTTTAAATATATCCATGGTTTGAAGACCATAAGAAGCAGATAATTATAAAATAATAAACAAAGACACTGGGCTAATTATAATTCCACTGACATATGATACTGAGTAATATTTTATTAAAATAACCATATTCACATGTTTCTATCCATGACAGAGCAAATTGGATCCTTATGTACTATCCATTCTCACCTTCTGCTTTAGGAACAAACAAACCAATGTTATTTGGAGCAGTGATATGCCTGATAAAAATGTATTATTTCCCAATGTTCCTTTTAGCTTCAGGTTTCATATGACTAAGTCCTGACCTATGAGTTATAAGTGGAAGTTTTGGAAAGAGAATCCTAGAAAGATTCCTTAAGGGTTAATAGTTCCCTTTTGCTTTTTTACCCTTCCCCTTTCTTGCTATCTCGTAATGGATGTGAAGGCTGGTGCCCCAGCAGCTGTTCTGAGCAGTGCGTTGCTTTGAGGATGGAAGCTATTTACTATGTGATTGTAGAGAAAAAATATAGATGGAGAATGAACACAGTGATTCTGGAATCACCCTATCAGCACTAGGTTATATTCTGTTTTGTTTTATTTTTTATGTTAGAGGGGAAAGTGTGATTTTTTTTCATCTTTTCAAACATTTTTTAATGCAGACAACCTAATCTTAACTGATATATAACAACTAGAATATAAGTTCCTTGAAAGCAGAGGTCTTTTCCATTTTGTTTAGAGCCTAAGACATAGGCAGACCCATAATAGAGGCTAAAAAATACTTGTTAAATCTGAACACCTAAATCTAACCCTTTTCTTTGTATATTGTTTAAATAACTCTCCTCTCTACCTCTTATTCTCTTTTCTACTTTTCCTACATAATTTCCTAAATTATTTCCTCTTTTGTCCTTTTATTTACTCTTCCACCAATCTTTGTTCCTAAAATTGACCACTGTAGTTATCTTCTCCCTTCTTATTTAGATAGTAGTTTGGCCAATGAGAAATGAGCAAAATATAAATCCAAAGCCCATGACAATTCTTCTTGGTTATTTTCTTTCAAATTTGGTTCAAATAGAGACCGGGAGGATGGGCCACTGTATGAATCGCTAAGAATGTTCCCATTTTTAAAAATTATAGTTCTATCTTCCCAGATGTAAAATAATTATTCCCTACATTCTTATAAATATTTTATAATGGAACCATGACCTGAAAACAAAGATTCAAGTTTCATAGTCACTGTGAATTAAATTTGAAAACGTCAAAGTTTATATATTGAATGGGTCAGTGGGGGATATATTTGCAAGAGAGTCTGAATAGCTCATGGGAAAATGACAAATCAAGTTGGAGAGTTGGTCCCAAATATTAAAATTTCCAGTGAATCAAGCAACAAAGAGTCACCTCCTAATCTCCAAGTAAAATTATAAATGGGAAAATAATTCATGCTAGAAAAGGGGAAATGAAATAAGTAATCTGAGCTGATTTTTAAAGAAACTTGATCCTCTGTCATTCAAATTGCTCAGCCCTGTGCATTTATTTTTGCATTTTTAAAGAGTTCCTAGGACAAAGGATCATAGAATGAATTAAATTAGAGAAATACATCACTATAAGGATATAAGAAAATGAAAAAATGAGAGTTACTGAAAGTCTGAAAACTCAATGTGTGTTTTTTTCTTTACTCTGGCTACTTTTAAGATTTTCTCTTCTTTTATTTTTTTCATTGTTTTTAATACAGTGTGCATAGATGTGCTATTTTTGATATTCATAATTTTAGGGAGCAGTAGTGCTTTGCAAAACTGTATCTTCATATCTTTCTTCAGCTTTAGAAAATGTTTCACCAGTTTCTATTCAACTATTGCTTCACTCCCGTTCTCCCTCTCCTCTTTTTCTCTTCTACAGATACATTACATCATTTCCAATATCCCTTAAGTCTGCTAATCTCTTTCTGTATTTTCCAACCTTCTTTTCTCCTTGTACTTTTTTTTTTTTTTTTTTTGCGACACGTGGGCCTCTCACTGCTGTGGCCTCTCCCGTTGAGGAGCACAGGCTCCGGACGCACAGGCTCAGTGGCCATGGCTCACGGGCCCAGCCGCTCTGCAGCATGTGGGATCTTCCCAGACCAGGACACGAACCCGTGTCCCCTGCATCGGCAGGCGGACTCTCAACCACTGCGCCACCAGGGAAGCCCCTCTCCTTGTATTTTAGTCTGGTTATTTTATACCTCTCTTTTCTTGTAACTAATCTGCTAGTAATTTAATCACTAAGTGCTGAATTTCAATTATTGTATCCTCCAGTTCTAGAACTTCAGTTATTTTATATATATTCCCATACATTCTAAAGCTCTCCATCTTGCCATCTATTTTATTGAACATATTAATTACAGTTATTTTTAAGTCTATGTTTTGTTACTTTAATAACTAGATAATCTGTAGGTCTGTTTCTAGCACCTTTTCCTTCCGTTGTTTTTTGATCATCTGGTACTGTTCTCTTTCAGGCCTGTTTTTGTTGTTGTTGTTATTGTTGTTTTAACTGAATGCTGAGCATTTTATGACTGCCAAGGTAAGAAGCTCTGGATGACATTATCTTCCTCAAGGAAGATTTAATTATTCTAGCCAGTGGTTAGAGGAGGGGCAGGTTCTCTTGGTCTAATCAGGGATAGATACAGTCTGAGAATAGGTTTCAAACTTCGTGAGAGTTAAAATCTGTCGTGCGGCTACCATTGCAGCTCTTCCTCAGCAGACTCTAATTTCCAATTTGTGTTCCTCCAGGGTTGTGAGACTTCTAAACGTTTTCCTTAGCCTTTTTGCCTGCTTTCTTCCTAGTTTCTCAGTCTCTTACACTCTGGAAGTTTTATGTTGACAAATGCCTCAAGGACAAGAATGTTGGCCTCACTTCTCTAAAAACCCATTTTCTCGAGACCTTGGTCCTTTGGGTCTGGCCTACCTTAGTAGTCATTACATTTTTATCTCCTCATCCCAAGAGCTTGGCAAAAATTTGGGGCAGACGCTTTCTGCTTAAACTCTTGCCCCATGCTGTGAAATGGCAAATGATATCAAATTCCTCAATAGAAAAAAGCAACTAAGCAAGTATAGCTTCTTTCAGTGTATTTCCCTTCTCTTTTGGATCTCTAGTCCTCACTGCCTTAATTGATCACTGATGCCTAAGTAAGCTAAAAAAAAATTTAACTGAGTAGCTTTTAAATGGAGGATTTGTGTGATACAAGCTATTCCATCAGAGCTGGAAGATATTTGGAGCCAATTTTTTGACCTTTGGGTTTCCCTCTAGTCCTAACTTTTTGTTATGTGGATAATGTGCCAATTTGAAGTTTTTCTTAATATACTAAATAAAGTTTTCTTCCCTAAAATTTTAAAAGTTCTGGAAAATTTATATGGAAAAGTGTGACTGACTTGTTTTGTCTCTAATCAAAAAATGAAGAAGCTGAGGAGGAGGACATGAATGTATCCCTGTGGGATAAGTTGCTTTTATCATTTATGTGCCCAGGGAGGCGTATATAAGAGAATTCATTAAATTTGAGCATTTTTGTTTTGTTTTCCTTAAATAGAAATCCCAAAGGAATTAAATTATATTTTGGCTAGCTTCTTACATTTATTTGCCAATGGACAAGTCCAAATATGAAGGAATTTTCTTTTTATTTGGACTGATATAATTAGCCTGTCTACAAATAGATTATTTATACAGGCATACCTCAGAGATATTGCGGGTTCAGTTCCAGACCACCGCAATAAAGCAAATATCACAATATGGTGAGTCACACAAATTTTTGCTTTCCCAGTGCATATAAAAGTTATGTGTACACTATACAGTATTCTATTAAGTGTGCAATCGCATTATGTCTAAGAAAACAATGTATGTACCTTAATTAAAAAATACTTTATTATTAAAAAATGCTAACCATCATCTGAGCCCTCAACAAGTCATAACTGTTTTGCTGGTGGAGGGTCTTGCCTTGATGTTAGTGGCTGCTAAATGATCAGGGTGGTGGTTGCTGAAGGCTGGGGCGACTGTGGCAATTTCTTAAAATAAGACCACAATGATGTTCGCCACATTGATTGGCTCTTCCTTTCATGAAAGATTTCTCTGTAGCACGCAATGCTGTTTGAAAGCATTTTACCCACAGTAGAACTTCTTTCAAAATTGTAGTCAGTCCTCTTAAACCCTGCTGCTGCTTTATCAACTAAGTTTATGTAATATTCTAAATCATTTGTTGGCATTTCAACCATCTTCACAATGTCTTCATCAGGAATAGACTCCATCTCAAGAAATCACTTTCTTTGCTCATCCATAAGAAGCATCCGTATGCTCCTTATCCCTTAGAACTTGATTATGCAATTGGAGCAGTGCAGTCACATCTTCAGGCTCCACTTCTAATTCTAATTCTCTTGCTAGCTCCACCACATCTGCAGTTACTTCCTGCACTGAAGTCTTGAATCCCTCAAAGTCATTGATGTGGGTTGGAATCAACTTCTTCCAAACTCCTTTTAATGAACCTAACTCCAGTAATGACCTCTTCCCATGAATCACGAATGTTCTTCATGGCATCTAGAATGGTGAATCCTTTCCAGAAGGCTTTCAATTGACTTTACTCAGACCCGTCAGAGGAATCACTATCTATGGCAGCTGTATATAGATAGCCTTACAAAATGTATTTCTTAAATAATAAAACCTGAAAGTTGAAATTCCTTCTTGATCTATGGGCTGCGAATGGATGTTGTGTTAGCAGGCGTGAAAGCATCATTAATCTCATTGTACATCTCCATCAGAGCTCTTGGGTAGCCAGGTGCATTATCAATGAGCAGTAATATTATGAAAGGAATCTTGTTTTCTGAGCAGTAGGTCTCAATAGTGGGCTTAAAATATTCAGTAAACCATGTCATAAACAGATGTGCTGTCAATCAGGCTTTGTTGTTTCGTTTCTAGAGCACAGGCAGAGTAGATTTAGCATAATTCTTAAGGGGCTAGGATTTTCATAATGGTGAATGAGCAATGACTTCAACTTAAATTCACCAGCTGATTAGCCCTTAACAAGATAGTTGGCCTGTGCTTTGAAGGTTTGAAGCCAGGCATTGACTTCTCCTCTCTGGCTAAGAAAGTCTTAGATGGCATCCTTTTCCAGTATAAGACTGTTTTCTCCACATTGATAATCTATTGTTTAGTGTAGCCACCCTCATTATTTATCTTAGCTAGAGCTTCTGGATAATTTGCTGCAGTTTCTACATCAGGACCTGCTTCTTCCCCTTACACTTTTATGTGATGGAAATGGCTTATTCTCTTAAACTTCATGAACCAACCTCTGCTAGCTTCAAAATTTCCCCCTGCAGCTTCCTCACCTTTCTCAGAAATCATAGAATTGAAGAGAATTAGGGCCTTGCTCTGAATTAGGCTTTGGCTTAAGGAATATCGTGGCTGGTTTGATCTTCTAACCAGACTACTAAAACTTTCTCCATATCAGCAGTAAGTCTGTTTTGCTTTCTTATCATTCATGTGTTCACTGGAATAGCACTTTTAATTCTCTTCAAGAACTTTTCCTTTGCATTCATGACATAGCTAACTGTCGGTGCAAGAGGCCTAGTTTTCAGCCTGTCTCAGCTTTCAACATGCCTTCTCGCTAAGCTTAATCATTCCTAGCTTTTGGTTTAAAGTGGGAGACATGCGACTCTTCTTTTCACTTAAGCACCTAGAGGCGATTTTAGGGTTATTAATTGCTTAATTTCAATATGGTTGTGTCTCAGAGAATAGGGAGGTCCAAGGAGGGGAGAGAGATGGGGGAAGCTGCCAGTTGGTGGAGCAGTCAGAACACACACATTTACAAATTAAGTTTGCGATCTTATATGGGCACAGTTCATCATGCCACCAAACAATTACAACAGCTATATCAAAGATCCCTGATCGCAGATCACCATAACAAATATAGTAATAATGAAAAAGTTAGAAAGTACAAAATGTGACACAGAGACACAAAGTGAGCAAATGCTGTTGGAAAAATGGTGCTGACAGTCTTGCTTGAGGAAGGGTTGCCACATACCTTCAATTTGTAAAAACTGCGATATCTGTGAAGCACAATAAAGCAAAGAGTAATAAAATGAGGTATACATTTATCTGTATATTATAGCTAATGACTTGTCTTATAGAAGATAAATCCTTATTTTAGAAGGTCCAGAGTATTGAAGAGAAGACCCAAAGGAAGCAAACTTTCTTTCTGCTAATGTAGTGCATACAATACTAGGAAAATGGAGGGGAGAGGGGAGAACGCATATGCAAAAAGTGTAATCTCAAAACTGACATGTATTACAAGATGAATAATCATGAAACACACAATATAAGAAAAACCATTCAAAGACATAAGAGAACTATGGGTGAAGAATACAAAACAAGATAAATTATTTACTAGAATTTTAGAAGTAAAAGTTTTATTGATGTTTCTGCTTGATTTTAACTTAGATATGAGAATATAGTTTCATAATGTTTATGAAACTGGTATATTTATTGCTTTAGTCCTATGCAACCCAACTGAAATGACATATCTGATATTTTGTGGCTTAATTGCAGAACATAATACCCATTATAGTTGTTGCAGAAACCCTTTAATATTTTAGGTTGTGATGACAATACAAAGGTACTTATCTCAAAGTACTATATTTTGATATACTTCTTGACTTTCCCCTCAGTCATTTTAAATGAAGAGATATAGAAATGAAAGTTCTCTGTTCCTTGTTCTCATGTGATAACTGTTAATGTGAGACTCAGAGTGTATTAGGAACATATGGTCTTAGTGACACATGAAGAAAGTAATGCCCATCTTCATGGAAGCAATCAAATTCTAATTAAACATGCTTTAATTAAACAATGTCATATATAGTAGTTTGAAATAAGGCATTATGTCTAGCCTTGCTATGTTCTTTTAACATTTAAAAAAAAATGTTGGAGGGATTATTGCTTTTAAGCTTCAGTAAATTCTAGAGGCTTATTGTTTCCTCATAATTCACCTGAGGATACCTGAGAGTTGACTTGTTCGTGGTCACCTACAAAGCCAGGAATGTGGCTCAATTTTTAATTTATAATCTACTGTCTTCTTTCTAAATTCTACAGAATTTATTAATTAGCAATAGAAAATAAAACATAACAGATTTTATCTTTAATATCCTACTAGTTTAGTCAAACTTGCTCTGAAATGGAAAGATTAATAACAATTATAAGATTTCATCTTTGCTCATCATCTTTTGATGACTTGTTAGTGTGATTTCTGATCAATAAGAATGTTTGTCTTCTTTTTGCTCATATGGACTGTAAAGGAAAATAGTTATGCAGAGTGGGTGGTTACCTATTGTAATATCAATATTTAATCTAACATAATAATGTTTATATATTCTCCAAAGATTCTCACAAGGATTATATACCTAGATAGATAAGAAGCTGATTGCTAAAAGAGAGAATTTGAGAAACTAAAAAACACAAAATGAAGACATATGACTGAGGCAGATGAGAAAAAAATACAGAGAATTTTCAATTTCATTTTCAACCAGTCAGAAAGGCTGTATAGAACAGGTTGCATTTCCTACAGAAGAAAAATAGGTATTTTGATTATCTGGCAAAGAGAAGGCATTTTAAAAGCAATTTTGATTCATTTGTAGACTTATCCTAATTTTAGACTTTGTATTTTTCAATTTGCTGTTAAAATATAATTAGAAACAAATGTAAATTTTCTCCTCTGCTTTAAGAACCTGGACATTTAACATTTCACTTTAACAATACCTTTCTTACAGTGTCATTTCCTTTTGTAATCATTAGACATTTAAAAATATTTTTTCCACTTTCACAGAAAAAAAATTAAAAACAGTATCATAATAACTGACAACTCAAAGGCAACAAAGGGGCCCCAAGTTGCAGATAGCTAAATAAACATAAAAGGAAAGTTACATACTGCTCCCAAGAAAAATTAAATTATAGCTGTAAAAATACAGACAGCTCAGTCTGTATTATCTTTTGTTGATCCAACAGCTTGTTGCTATGATAATACTGACGATTATAAATACAGTCCTTTCCCTTCTGCCAATGAAGCTATCATATCTTCCTATGAAAGTCACAAGTGAGAGATGAATTGACATCCTGGGTAGGAAATTGAATAGAAGCAAGAAATCAAGTAGAAATTCAAATCTCTCCCCTGACTCTCACAGGAACATATGAAAGTGACTTCTATTATGGCAAGATTTTCTGAGAACATTAAATTAGAATTTTAAGGACGTGTTTATTTCAAATCAATACGACTCAAGAGATTGATGCCTTTTGAGAATAATGCATGGTGTCATTCTGAATAGGCAAGCCATACTTATGAAATGTCCTAAAGAACAAAGAATAGAACAGGGGGAAATAAATTTACTTTTATTATGAAATCTTCCCAGAATTTAACTTAATTTAAAATGAAAATAATTCCATCTTCATTATTTTTTATAATCATTGCCGAATGTTTATTGAGTGCCTTCCAAGTACGGAACAGAGAATTAAGTGTTGCCAACCCCAAAAGATATGGTAGTCTCTACCTGCAGGGGCACACTCTATGGTTGGAAAAGAGAAAGTTAAGTTTCAATCGACAGATGTTCCTATTACTTATATTACTCTCTTGCCCTCTTTGGAGCCGTACAATCGTAACAATTCTTTGGGCTTTCATTTCATACAAGTTGTTATTTCTTCTTAGGACAAGGCAAGACAGTGAACATTTTTGGAAAATCTACCTCAAGTCTCAGTGCATCAAACCCCTCTGTGTCCTCAGCAAAAACTCCAGGTATCAGTAACGTGCTACTGAAATCAGAAATTAATGGTCAATATATTTTGGTTTAAGTTTGTGCTATAGTATTAGAAGTCTCCAATCTAGAATCATTAGAGAAAATGAGAAAACACTTTAAATAAAACCTATTTTTAAAAAGTTATATCATTTGCAGAATATGAATCACACTGTGTAGTCACCTAGCAACTATTTACTTGATATGGAATTTTAACCTAAAATGGATATTTTTCCCATGACTAAATTCCATTTCAAGTCTATCATGTCTAATTAATTTCCACATGAGTACCCTGATAGAAACCATAATAAATTAAACTAGGACAGGCAGGAGGCAGGTCTGCTTATAGCACAAACTGCAGTGGGAACCATACCACAAGATGCTGGGTCGTACTAGCTGACTCTGGACATGGTAAGGATATTATTTCATGGACCATGTTCAGAATGAGAAGAAAATCCATGGGAAACGTTACTGGATTAATGAGAGAAAAACTTGATGTGCCCATTGTCCTCTGCTTTTCTGGGCTTCCCTGTGGCACAGCACTGTAATGGTCTATTTTCTACCCAACTAAAGTGTAGACTCTTCAAGTTAGTAGTGTCTATATTACTTTTCAAGAGGTAGGCAAAGTGCTTAGACCATAGTAGATCTCAAAAATGCTTAAATGGAAGAATGAGATGAGAATCAAAGGTGGTATGATAGCTATCAGAGACATAATGAGCAAATAGTAGATAATGTCACAGGATCTTGAGACCCATGATTGTAGACAGCCTGGCATAATTAAGGAACAAGAAGTGTAGAAGCTTGGTATTCATCTACAGCTGGCAAATTACTAACCATGATCTTCTGATTTGTTCAATAAATATTTTATGAATGCTGAAAGAAAGAACAACTCTGAAGCAACCCTGACATTCATAATTTGGAGTTATGAAGTTTTGCTCCATCACAAATTATCTCATGTATTCTGAGTGAGCTGGTGAGTCACTTAGCTGGTGACAGAGCCTAGCCTTGAACATCCCAGCTGATGGTTTGTCATAGCTGTGAGCCCTGAGAGTTTGCCCCTCTCAGCCCTCAGGCTGTAATATTCTCTACGTCTCAAGATACAAAAAAGAGAGAAAACACCAGCTTAGCCAATCATTTACTATCTACCTCTCAGAGCAACTTTGATTTTTCTCTGTACATACTTACACAGCAACCCTCACAAAGGGATTTTCAGTGTGAAAATTGCAATGGGAGAAAACTCTTCATTGAAAGTTAAAAAGGTTGTGAGATGATAAGAGGAAACATTATGCTCTGGAAATGGCATTTAGATGAAAGCTAGGAGCCTGTGCGAACATTGTGGTATACATAAGTTTCAGGTTTCAAGACAATTTTGAGATTTATCTTTTTCATGAATTTCACAAGCTTAATGTTTATGAAAGAATAAAGGAAAGAACATTCGGGAAACAGAGGAGATGTATTTATTGAACACCCACATCAAAGTCTCCTATGAAGCACTTGTCTTGCAAAGGAAGTGGTAATTTAACAAAGTTCAGAAAAATCTGGCTCTTTTCCAAAAGTACAATAAACAAGAGATCTCTTTTGGTTTAGATAAAATCAGACAAAGAAAAGATAAACATTGAATAAACTGACACCATGATTTCTAAAATAGAAAAGTAACAAAAGGTAGAAATTATAAGAGAAAGAAGATACAAATTCAGAGATAAAGCCAAAAGCAGTGAAAGTTTAAATAGGAAATAGAGTGTCATAATCATTAGAATTGTCCATTACACTTGTACAGATTATACCAGAAATTGTCATTGGATTTGAAGGCACATACAGATCCAATCAAGTAACAAAATTATATGCATTTTCTTCAAAAATATGAATATTGTACTTGTGCTGCTCATCAATAATATTTATAGGTCTCCTGTACACCTGTCAAATTGTCCTTGATTATTTAAACGTATAATGACAATTTTCCCAATAGGCAGAAAAATTCAAGAGGTAAAGACCGTGCCTGACTTGTTCACTGTGCGTAATACACAGTGTGACACAGAGTAGACACTTAAAAAAAATACCTTATTGAACTTATGATCTTGATTGGTTCTGTGAGGATTCAAGTATAAACAGCGCCATCTTGGACTATCATTAAACATTTTAAATCTGAAAAGTAAATGGAGTTCTGACCCCTAGGCCTACAAAATAGGTTTGCTTTGAGCTGAAGAGATCCAGGAAACAGGAAGGGAGAAATGGCATCTGGCAGGAGTGTTCTCACTGGGCTGCTCAGATGCTGGCTTGCTCTCTGCTCCTACCTGGGCATATTTAAATCCAAACCTAGCTAAAAAATTAAATTCAACTGCATGCATGACTTCTTTTTCTTTCAATCTAGGGCATTGATCTTAGTGGTTCTCGAAATGTGGTTGCTCACGCAACATCATCAGCATTACCTGTAAACTTGGTAGCGATGCATATTTTTCGGCCCCAGGTCAGTCTACTCAGTCAGAAACTGAGGATGGGGCCCAGCAATCTGTGTTTAACAAGCTTCCAGGTGATTCTAAGTCAGGGTAAAGCTTTAGAAACCCCCAATACTAGGTGAAGTGAGGATTACTGTAAATATAGTCTTTTATGAATCATCATCCCGCATCTTGTTAGGGACTCCACAATAAGCAGTGTTGTAACTCTGGCTGTGGCAGCCCCTGCAGCATCTGGACTCCAAGACTTTCAAAGGCCATATGAGTAACAACTGCAATTGTGCTTCTTTGATTCTGGAAGAAGACGGACAATTTTGAAGTATTATGGATTGCATATACACTAGATCTAATAATCTATACTATTTTCAAATACTTTTTAGAATAAAGGAAATATATTGGTAGTTATAGGACTTTACCAGTTCTACCTATAACTCCCTGTGAGACCTTTGTTCTCCAGGTTCCTCTTTTTTATAACAACACGTTGCACATTTTTAAAGCATGCAATTTGATTAGTTTTCACATATGTACACACCATGAACCACCACTACAATCAAGATAATGAATATATCAAAAACTCCCAAAGGGTCCTTGCAATCATTCCCATCCAGCTTTCCCTGTCCTTCTCCCATTTCCAGGCAACTGACATGTTTTCTGTCTTTCTCCCTCACATATATATCAATTAAGGGAGAGCTGACATCCTAACAAAATCAAGGCTTCAAACCCAAGAGTATAGTTTATCTCCATTTACTTAGGCATTCTTTACTTTCTCTCAGCAATACACAGGGAGCTATACTTAATATTTTGTAATAATCTATAAGGGAAAAGAATCTGAAAAGAATATATATATATGTAAATATATATATATATATGTAAAACTGAATCACTGTGCTATACACCTGAAACTAACACATTGTAAATCAACTATACTTCAATAAAAATATATATTTATATTAAAATAAATAAATAAAAGTGGGCACATACTTCTAAAAACAAAAAAAAAATTGCATTAGTTTTAGGTGTACAACATAATAATTTGATATCTATTGCAAAATGATTGCTACAATAAGTTTAATTAATATCCATTACTACACATAGTTACAAATATTTTTCTAAAAAAAGTATTCTTTTTTCAATTTTATTTTCTGAACAATTGTTGCTATGGTAAAGAAATAAATGTTTGTATATTGGTCTCTTACTCTGCAACCTTGATAAACTCATTTAACGATTGTAGTACATTTTTGTATATTCTACCAGATAAGGATTGTTATATTCTCTTGAATTGACCCCTTTACTATTATGAAATGAACATTTTAATGCCTGGCAATAGTATTAGTCAGAACTCTACTTTGTCTGATACTCATATGGATAGTCTAGCATTCTCTAGTGTTAGCATTGAATCCTCTTCAGAGATTCCAGTTACCTTTTAGTAGACCCTCATAAATTGTCCCAAGGATCACTGACCCTTTGTAATTTTTCATTATTATTACTCTCTTTTCTCTTACTGTGTCATTTTGGATAGTTTCTATTGCTATGTCTTTTTAAGTTCTCAAATATTTCTTTTCACAATTTCTAATTTGATTAATCTCATCCAGGGTATTTTTCATCTCATACATCAGAGTTTTTATATTTAGAAGTTGAAATTGGGAGGTTTTTATATATTCCATGTCTCTAGTTAACTTTTTGAACATATGTAATATAGTTATAATAACAGTATTAATGTCCTTGTTTGCTAATTTTAACTTCTATATCAGTTCTAAATCAGTTTCAATTTATTGCTTTTTCTCCTCAAGATTGCTCATGTTTCTTACCTCTTTGCAAGTCTATAATGCTTTTGTTTTTGTTTTTTCCAGTCATTGTGAATTTTACCCTATTGAGTTCTTGATAGTTTTGTTTTTATATAACTATTTGTGATCTTTGTTCCATGATGCAGTTAAGTTACTTGCAAATAGTTTGTTCCTTTCAGGTCTTGCTTTTATATTTGTTAAGCAGGATAGAGCAGTGTTTAGTCAAGACCAAAGATTCCCAATATTCAGGCAAGTTTCTTTTGTGTGCTCTACCCAACACCGTTTGAATCATGAGGTTTTCCAGTTTGGCTGGTGGTAACAGGCATTACTCCCAGTCTTGTGTGAGTGCTAGGCACTGTTACTCCTAACACTACTATCACATGATTCTTTCCGCAACCCATTGTATAATCTCCTTGCATGCATGTGTTAGTCAGCATTCAGCTGCATACTCAAGAGGTATCTTTGCCAGATTTCTGGGGCTCTCTCTCTCTCTCTCTCTCTCTTTGCTGCTCTCTTCTTTCTGATACTCAGTACTGTAGACTCTAGCCACCTAAGTCTACCCACACTCACAGCGCCATCTCCTAACACAGAGAGTCTACTCAGCTCCTACTGGATCTTTCTCCCTTGGCTTGGAAAATTTGAAGGAAGTAGGTGGCAGCATTCACTGTGCTCACCTTTTTTGTTTCCTATTTCTCAGCTACCACTATCCTTCATTGTCTGATGTCTAGTGTCTTGAAAATTGTTGTTTTGTTTTAAATATACATTGAACTTTTTTGGAAATTGTTTCAGTTGGGAGGGTAAGTTCAGTCCCTATTACTCCACCTTAACTGAAAATGGAAATATCTCCTCCTATTTTAAGGTCACATTTGGAGTAAATGACCTTTAAAGATCAACCCAGCTGTAAAAATCAGCAATTCTTTCATAGGACAGAGTATCCACAGCTGTGTCGGTTCACTAGACCCAGTTATGCGCTGCCCGGTAGGCTCCTCTGTCTCCTACTCTCCAGACCTCAACTACTTGCCTTTGTTCTTGGCCTGAGCAGCCCTAGCTTTGACTCACACAGTTTCAGGGGATTATAAAGTCCAACTATGGCCATAATCACTATAGATCTAGAAGTCCGCAGCTGCTAAGTACAGACCGCTGTCCCTAACCACTAGCCAGAGTGGAGCTGTGGAGGCTGTGACTTCTCCATCAGCTGTTGGAAGACCTGCATGGTACAACTCAGGAGTGTGGGGAATTCACGGCTCCTGGCGTGGACTTGACCAATGAGAGACAGTGGAACCGTAAGACAAATTTCTCACTTTTCTACCCCAACCATAGCTCCCAGATATAGTGATTTCATGAACCTTGTCCTGAGATACCCCATATGACTAAATAACTGGCTGCATTTTCTTGTGAAATCACAGGCAGCGCTCCCCTTTCCTGCCTCATTTCCCTTTTTCCGTCACTCTCACTTTGCACATAGCCATCCCACCCCTGCCAAAGAGCATTAGTGTGTACATTTTGGTTCAGACCGTTTCCTAGGGGACTCGGTGTAAGAGAGTGGGGAAATAAAAGAATATAAGAAAACAAATCATTCCATTATGTAATATCTCCTTGTTCCATTTTTATACCAAAATTTTAAAATCTGCTCTGCATATTTTAAATGAAAAAATAAAATATTTTCATTTAATATGCAGAAAGTATAACCCAACTTTACAGAGCTGGGAGAAATATTATCAAGAACTATCAGTCTTGTTGAAGAAAAATAACAAAACGTGACTCCTCAGTGCTAAACCAGCTGCCAACCAGCGTAGGAGAGAATTCCATATGCAGGTGCAAATGTCACTGTGAAAGCTGGAATTTCAGGGCTCTTATCTGAAATATGATTTGGAAGGTTTGTGGGAGAATGATGATGTAAACAGTTGAAGCAATGTGTAGTTTGCCTGCTTTTGTAAATACCAGCATGACTTTAAATGGAAGAAGCTAAAAAGGATTTTGCCTCAGTGCTCTGTCCTGTGTCACAGCTTTGTGGTTTGTTTAAACAGGTTTCTTCAGCACAGTAGAGTGATATTAAGCATGTAACACCTAACCCAAGTCACAGACTGTTTATTAGTAGAAAAAAAGGTCAGTTAAGTATGAATTAGAAAATGAGTAAATAAATTGTAACAGTTTATATAGACGCATATTCTAATAAGAAACCCATGATAATGTGAGATTTATTCATGAAATACTGGATTGGCACAGAGAGAGTCCAAACCAAACTATAATTTTTTTAACCTTGATTTTATAAATTAATCTTGCTTATTCAGAGGAACCAGTAAAGTGAAATACTGGTAGCTGGAAGAAAGTTTTTCCCGTTTTTAATACAATTTTTTTTGAAGAATCCTAAAACCTAGCATTATGGGTTGAATTGTGTTCCCCGACAAGATATGCTGAAATTCTACCCCACTACCTGTGCATGTGACCTTATTTGGAAATAGAGTCTTTGCAGATCTAATGAAGTTAAAATGACTTTATAATAGATTAGGGTGGGCCCCAATCCGGTTACTTATGTCCTTATAAGATGAGGGAAGTTTGGTTACTGTGTCCCTATATGATAAGGGAACTGTGGATGGTGACACAAAGAGAGAACACCACATGTGGGATATAATAGAAGATTTTATTGTTTATAAACCCAGTGTATGGTGTTTATTTTAACAGACCAATAGATAAGAGCATTAAAATTATAGTTATCATTTTTTCTGATTCCAACACTATACTCTCATTATAGAAAAAAAATGGAAAATACCAAAAAGAATTTCTTAAATCAGGGTTTCCCAACCCCCACCGGGCCGCGGCCCATTAGGAACAAAGAAAAAAAAAAAGTCATTAGGAAATTAAGCAGTACTAAAATCTCACCTGTCTCTGTATTTGCATATTATTCTCCACTCTTTTTTTTTTTTTGCGGTACGCGGGCCTCTCACTGTTGTGGCCTCTCCCGCTGCAAAGCACAGACTCTGGACGCGCAGGCTCAGCGGCCATGGCTCACGGGCCCAGCCGCTCCACGGCATGTGGGATCCTCCCACACCGGGGCACGAACCCGTGTCCCCTGCATCGGCAGGCGCACTCTCAACCACTGCGCCACCAGGGAAGTCCTATTCTCCACTCTTTATCCCTTCCTCTTTTGGAATTTTCCATGTTCAAAAATATCCACATCACAGCTCACTTTTTATCTCCACTCAGTTGGTCAGTCCAGATCAAAGTAGCATCTTTGATCTATGTTACATGTTCCTAGGAGGTAAACCTGATTGACTTTTCTTAGGCTAATTGTTTCTTCTCATTCAGTTGATAACAATAAACATTGAAGAGCCATGTAGCACAAAGATGACTATGATAGCCCATCACAGGAAGGGATTTCTAAGAGAAAGGCAAGCACTATGATGTGGACAGACACTGTAAATATCTGGGACTCTTATTTCAACTACAGCTGTCCACTTGTTTATGTATTGACCTTACTTGTAATCTTTCAGAAAAAGAGAGAGAGTGGGAGAAAGGAAAGTGGGGGAGGGGAGAGAAGGAAAGGAAAGAATTCTGTGGCTAAAACTCATCTGAAATCACTTATGTAATCCACTCTCTTTTTTTTTTTTTTTTTTATCCAAACGGGATCTTTTCCTTAAAATTTAAGTGGCTCTAGAATATGGATGTATGGATATCACATTTGTTTCATTATAGGATGCCAACTCTCACAATTTCTCGAATTTCCACTGATCTTACCTTAAAGTCTTTCTATAGAGAGTTCCTTTGGGAAACATTTTTTTGGATACTTTTTCCTAATACTAACACTCATTTATGGGATACCCAAGAATAATTCTGAAACTACCCAGGAGCCCTAAAGAGCAATATATTGTTGTGGCAGCTAATGTAGGAATTATTCTGCTTCTCACTGAACTTTCATGGTCGCTTGTTTTAGTAACCTGATGGCCCTATCTTCTCTTTTCCTTTCTCCCTGAAGCAACAACCTTGTAACCAATTACCATCAATCCCTTCTGTTGTCTTGCACATTTCACAGCACAGGCATTAAATAGCACTGGCTTATCTCCTCCATGTAGGACAGGGATGGGATTCATAGTCCCATGTTTGTTTTTCCCTCAAAAATCGGTGGAGTAACTGCTGGTTGCCTGGGTGAATGAAAGGAGAGGTAGAAAGACAGTGGAATTTTCCATTCTGTGCTGTAGTTAATATTCTCTTATAATATCTAAAATCAAATACAAAATTTCTTTGAATCCATCCTTCCCCAGGAGAAACATGTATTTTCCATTATCTTAATTTGACTATTTCATGTAAACTAATATTTGAGCTTATTACATTAAAGACTATCCATTGCTTGCAATCTCTGAGTTACTTAAGAAAGTATCTTCCATTAACTTGACAATAAAAAAAAATTGTCAAATAAATTATTTCTCCCTAATCTGGGAGGCTAAATATTATTTCACTTCCTCATCTTGGAATAGTTAATATGCTTAAAATAGGGAGAAAAGGCACTTAAAGCAACTTTAAATTGGCACCACAGTTTCATTTTTAAAAATAGAGGAAAAGATTTTGATTAGAACTTTATCTTAAAAAACGAAACCAAAATTGTAAAAATGTGATAAAATATAATCGAATATTTAACTAAATTTAGTTTTTAATTGCAAACATGGTTCAATTCTTAGAGAAGACAAAGAACATTGTTTTCTCCTTGGTATCATTAACAGACAAATTTATACTATTGCTTGATACTGTATTCTGCACAAAACATTTTATTTTTTTGGTATAATAATAAGGATTATTTTACAAATATGTATGTGCTTAATCAATTTTTTCAAAGATCTCTCTTAAGCCTTTGATTTTAAAGCATTCTCTTTGAAACTCCTATCCTGTCCTCATCCCTGTTAACTTTTTCTTCTTCTCCCATTGTTAACTGCTCATTTGCCAGTGGCTTTAAATGAGATCTAAGTATTTCTCTAATAACCCTTTCATGGTTTCCATGGAATCCTGTACTTTTTTGCAAAGCTTGAAGTTTCATTTGGCAGTAAATTTGCACTATATTGGCCTTGAAAACATCCAAGAATAGAAACAGGCCAAACCACAAAGAGAAGGGAAGTCGGAGGAGAGGGCTAAATAGATTCTACTATTAAAGCAAGATGGAGGTTAAAGGATGTTTGAGGGGAAACAATTTTCATGTCGTTTGCTCATTCATGAATTTTATGTTTTTTTGATTCTCTATGTAATCTTATAGTGCAAGCCCTTGGAAAACAAATACACAGATAAAAAGCTACCCTGTATATAAGAAAAATGAGGTACCATTCAATTCAGTTGACCACCCAAATCCCTTAGAGAATTAAGAAAAAACAGCCAGCTCCACATTTCTTAGTTCAGCCTAACTTTACAGATCTTCATAGATTTGTGTAGATTATGCAGCCAAAAGCCCTATGAAATAATTTGTAAAATAGTAGTCCAAGCAGTTGAATATATCTATATTGTACTCTGGGTAATATTTGGGCTGGTTCCAGGCAACGCTGTGATCTAAAAGAGGAAGATATTGGTGCTTACTGTCCTCCAGTTTCCATTAGGTAATTTTCTTAGGTGCTTCAATGCTTGCTCTCTTTCTTTCCTATCCTGCTTTTCTGGTTATCAATGGTTGCATAACGAACCACACCACAAGTTAATGGCTTAAAACAATAATGTATTATTATCTCTCATGATTCTGTGGGTTTATTGGGTCGGCTGGGTGGGTCTCACTTTGCAATCTTATATGTAGTTATGGGCAGATGTCAGCTGGGCTGCAGTCATCTAACTCTGTACTAGCTGGACATCCAAAACGACTCATTCACACAGTTGGTAATTAATGGCTGTCAGATGGGAGCTCAGCTAGGACTGTTGAGCAGAGCACATACTCTTGCCCTCTCTGTGTTGCTTGGGCCTATAGCCATGCTTCCTTCTAGGAAACTGAAAAGTAATGTAGGTTAACCTGTTAATAACTACTGGGTGTTGCCTAACATTGGCAAAATATTTGTCTTCCAATAGTTTTCTCATGGCAAATGATTTGACTCAAAATAACTTTATGAAGAGAGAAATTTGGGGAAGTTTCAAAATGTACCACAAATAGCTTCTTAAGGGCCATATAGTAAACTCAGTGATATACACATAGTAACTCATTTAATCTTCCAGCAATCCAATGAATTAGGTGTTATTTGTATAGCCATTTTACGGGTAAGGAAATTAATGCTTGGAGGCAGTAAGGGACTTGACAAATGTTTCATGACTGTTAAGAATTTCTTGGATTTCTTCCCAGATGTGTATGGTATTCAGTAGTTGTTCTCAACCACAAAGAATATTGCCTCCCAGCCTTACAAAATCTGTCTCTATTCCCAAGAATGTAGAAACATTCTGAATTTCTTTTTCTTCTAGTGTTTCACAAGCCATTTAACTTTCATCATTTTATGAGATAATCAAATAAGATACCAAACATAATTGACCTTAACTTATCCTACCCCTCACCATAGACACAGTGGGATATATAACAGTGGGATGGAAAAAATAGTGAAATAAGTAGATTGTATTTAACACACATATTCAACACACATACACATATGCACAAACACACCACACACACGCACACAAACACACACTTTTAAAGAAACAACCAGCAGAACCTTTAAATTTGGAGGCTGTCAAATTATCCTGCTTCAGTCAGAGCAGAAGTATCTCTCATTTATTCAAATTACCTAGTACGTTTTGGAACCAGGGCTCAAAATTAGCCTCAAGTTGAACTATAAAGTGGCTGCATTGACAATATTTCCTTATTAAGAAGTACAGGGGAAAAATAAAAGACATACAACAAAAGATTTCAAATATGTCCGGAATCTTTGTCTTAACTTACAGGAAATTCTCAGTTCTACTGATATTGCATGTATTTATTATCATCTGGAAACATCTCCTGAGATTTACTCTCCTCTCATTTTCAGTCCATATGTTTTAGGTGCAGCTGCCCCACCCTTCCGTTCTAGGGGTGAAACATGACCTGGAACTTTCCAAAAGAATGTTTCCATGGCTCCAATAATCGATTCAGAGGTAAGCATGTGACAAAACCCCAACAATCAGAGTCCTCACAAAGATTTTTGCAAGAACTCTTAGGCTGAAAGCACTCCTTCTTTGCTCTGCGAAAGCTAATTATGAGAAGGTATAAGCCAAGGCTTACCCTGGGCTATCACTAAGCCTTGGCAAATTGTCCTCATTAATTCCTCCCCTCCTTGCATGCATGCCCTTTACAATGTAACTTTACTACCGCTTCCATCAAGAGATAAAGTTTTTAAAAATTATGTAGAAAGAGTCTGCCTGTGAATAAATTCATTAAGAGTAAAGCAAAAAGAGATAAGGAGAAAGAGGGAGACAAAGAAAGTGAGAGAACTAACAACTTCATTTATGGTCCTGTATCTAGCCATGTATGAAGTACATCCCTGGATTTTATAGATTCATGAGAAGATAAAATCTATTTTCACTTAAACTGTTTGAAATGAGGTTTCTGTCATATGTGCCCCAATAGATCTTGGCTTACTCTCCAAATTATGTGTTCTTACCAACCTCAAGTTAAAATTGCATAATTAATTTAAGATGTAGAAATAATGAAATATTTGAGGTAAGCATCAATTACTATCTATATATGCATTAACTATTAAATGTAATAGTTATATTTATATATAATACATGGGTAACATTAAAAAATTGTATAGGTAAATATAAACATAGAGATACAATTCTCTATTACTTTTTCCTGATATTAGCAGATGTATTAATATATTATTCATGGAAACATTTGAAATTTATTTTACATGTATATATGTATGATTCTCTATTGCTTTTCCTGATATTAGCATATCTATTAATAAACTTTATAGCTAGTACCCTCAAATTCCAAACTCATATTATTTTTAGTTACTGTCCAACTGCTTGACCCATCCTGAACTATTGAAATACACCTAAATTATGGAAATTCATACTTTGCCTACTTCACACATATTCACTATAGCTTTTTACAGTCTTCTGATTCTTCAATGCCTTCATACATTTTTAGTCACTCAACGAATATTCACTGAGTATATTTTTTAAATGTTTGCTGAGTATACGTCATATACCAGACACAATTCAAGGTACTAGAAACATCTTAATGAATAAGGTATATAAAGTCCATTTTCACACACAGCTTAAGTTTTATTGAGGTTGAGAAACAATAAGCAAACAAATGATTAAATAATATAATTTATACATCTTGATAGATGTTAGGAAGGACAAGGGAATAAAGTGACAAAAAGAGAGGTGGCATTTTGGGTGGCCAAGGAAGACCTCTCTGAAGTGGTGACATTTTAGCAACATAGCCCTAAATGAATTATGAGAAGGAGCCAGCGATGAAAGTATCTGCTTAATAGTGTTTCCAGAAATGGGAATAGCAAGTTGTCATTTAAATTAAAATAGAAAAAACATGTACATAGATAGATTCTGCCTATAGAAACACACAGATTTTTCCATCACTTTTATCTTTTCTAAAAGTATTATTTTTTAAACATATACAATATGGAGTATGATGGGATTAGATAGCACTCCAAAATATTACCACTAGGTTAAGGTTTAATAACATTATACAGGAAGTATCATGGCACTATGGAAATGAAAGATCTGTTTTAACGTGATTCCAAGCAAGAAGTAAGTCTTCCTATTTAAAGAATTTGCATAAGTCCCCCCACCCTTCATGATCAATACAGAGGCTACATTCATCCAAAAGAATTCTGATACCTCAGGGGGAAACAGTTATCAAAGGGATTGTAGGAAAAATTATGCAGATTAGAGTGACTTTCCTTTTCCCTTTCTTCCTTTCTGTCCCTAAACAATTCTGTAGAAAATCCATTAGGTAGTGCCAAGCAAGGTAAACATAGGGGCCATGGTGTCAGAGTCCGAGAATATTAAGGAGGGCATCTGTGAGGAGGGGAGATGGTGATTCAAGCCTGACTGAGGTGAGGAGGTGTATTAGTCTGCTCCGGCTGCTATAACAAAATACCCTAGACTGGGTAGCTTAAACAAAGACATTTATTGATCACAGTTCTCGAGGTTGAGAAGTCCAAGATCAAGGTGTCAGACCACTTGGTTCTTAGTGAAGACACTCTTCCTGACTTGCAGATGGCCACCTTCTCACTGTGCCCTCAAATGGCAGAGAAAGAATGATCTCTCTCTCTCTTCTTTCTTTTCTGATAAAGTCACTAATCTGATCCTGAGGGCCCCACCTTCATGACCTCATCTAACCACAGTTACCTCCCAAAGGTCCCATCTCTAAATACCATCACACTGGGAGGTTGGAGCTTCAACATGTGAATTTAGAAGGGACACAATTCAGTTCATAGCAAGAGGATATCCACAAAGGGGTGAGCTTCAAGAGAGAGGGCAGCCCACCTTAGGATGACAAAGCCCCAAAAGAGTAAGCAGTGTTTCCTTACGTGGGTGGGGGGCGAATGTCCCATTATGTGGTGTTAGCATCCAAGTAGAGTCAGGTGTGTGTTCCCATGGGAAGGGAGGACAACAGACTGCTGGTTGTCCAAGCTCAAGAAGGATGGGGAGGGTATACCATTAGGAGACAGCCCTGACAGAGGGTCAGAAGCCAAACAGTTTGAGGAGAGCATCTGTCCAAGGATGGTGGTGGCCATCTGATAGGAGGTGTTGAAATCTGAATGGAGTGAGCAGAATATCTGCATGGGAAAAGGACCAGTGACAGTGATGACTTTGCACAGCATATTAGAGCCCAATGTGAGCGATGAGGGCATGCAGATTGGATATAGTAGCATGACACTTAGAAATTGGATACATAAGAATAATTGTTCAAATAAATATATTGAGGATAATGAGAGCCTAGTTTCTCAATGTCATACCAAAAAGTTACAAATAAGAAAAGGGAGAAAACTAGAATGAACTCTGTGGTGTTGCATTGGAAGTGGAGATATTGATGTGAACTATTAATATTCCAGATAGATAAACTATTTATGGATGTCAATGTAAATCAATATGTAACTATATATCCCTACCTATTATAACTATTTATATTTTTACGTACTCTGGATATATTCCCTACCTCCCTCCACTGAGAAGCTTGAAATCAGCAATCTCCAATAGTAATGAGCATACCTCTCACTCAGATTTTGGTTTCTAAATACCATTGTCCACTTAAGGGAAGCACAACTCTGTGGGCAAGTAATTCAATCTGTGATTGGGCAGAGAAATTAGAAGATGAGCCTGGGAAATTTTGTTGCATCAGAAAGAAGGAAATTCTCAGAAAATGGTGGAGAAATATCAAAAGTACAAAGGTGGTACCTTCAAAGGGGAGCCAATAAGGAAATGTGGGACAATTTTAACATTAAAATAAATATGAGAATATTGGACTGCAGCCTATTAAATAAAATAAGAATCTGTCAATCCTTAGTGGTATGAATAAATGAATAAATTAAAATTTTGCTGGGAAGTGGAATCTTTACCTAGCCTCAAAGTACCTCCCCCACAAAATACTTATTAATTATAAAGGGGAAAAAAAATGTAACTTCATGGTAAGGAGCCTGGCAGATACCACCTAAATCAAGTGAGCAAAATTAACATCGCCAGTAATGGAACAAATCAAAACCATGTGTCACCTGATAGGATGAAAGGAGAAGAATGCAGGTTCACTTTTGTGATGCGCCTACCCAAGTTGCATAACCTTGATTTAATCATAAGGAAACATGACAAACCAAACTGAGGGACATTCTACCAAATAACAAGCCGATAATATTCAAAAATGTCATGGTTGTGAAAAATCAAGAAAAGACCAAAGAACTATTGCAGACTCAAGGAGTTTAAAGGATCTTGACAACTAAATGTCATGCGTGATTCTGGACTGGATTATTTTCTTATAAAGGACTTTATAGAGACTACTGACAGAACTTGAATGGAATCTGAGGATTAGATAGTAGTAATGTATCAATGTCAGTTTCCTGGATAGCTGTATTGTGGTTATGTAGGAGAATGTCTTTGTTCTATACTAACATGTTCAGGGGTGATGGGACATCATGTTGGTCTCTCAGTCTCAAATTGCTCAGGAAAATGTTATTTGGATTATTCCTGTGATTTTTATAAGTTTTAGATTGTTTAAAAATAAAAATATTTTTTAAAAAATCAAGTGACAACTGTAAAATCATTCAGCAACACCTAGTGATAACAAAATAAGAGTAAGAATTATAACTAGTCATTAGAGCTGGGCAGCATCAAGAAACAATCTCAGCACAAACCACAGATATAATACAAAGATCTTCAGGGATCCAAAGTAGAAAAGCCCACTCTGATAGGATCACCCTATTATCTATACTGGTTTAGGTTGTCCACAGCAGGCCCTTAATCCTCGGTGTGGAAGAATTGGAAATTAATATCAGATCCTACCATACAGATTTTGGACTTTATTATAAATTCTATGTTGTTCTCTCTAAAATATGTGGTACAGTGATTCTAAACCACATTTTGGTCTTAAAATTCCTCAGTCCTCCATGAAACCACTCAGTATACATATTACATGGAAATATATATTTTAATATAAATTCCTGGACCAGAGGTTCATACATAAGCTCCAAGAGAGCAAAACTAGGAAAGTGGTTCCCCATATAGAGTCATTTCTTAACACATAATAGTACTAATTTTGCTATCTGTGATATTATATTGAAAAATACTTGGCTAAACTGAATGTGCTATATATATTTACACAATAAAATTCCCAAATTAGGTCTACAAAACTTAATTATAAATGAAGATCTAATATAAACATTCTCTGGATTTTAGTGCAGGAGTAATGCTTCAATGTGTGCTTAAGGATAAAAGTAATTAATAATAGATCACTCCACCCTCAAGAGTTGTAAATCTGGTTGCACTTGAAAATCTCCATTCTTCTAAACTACATCCTAGTGTTTCTTTGGAAAGTGATGAAATTTACACAAAATCAGAGGATTAAGTCTCCTTGACTCAACTTTGCTCTCCTGTAAAATGCGAACTATCAATTTTAGTTGGAGGACAGACTAATTGAGGGATTAATTCTTCTTTGTCTAGTCTTTTGTAGATTAAGCATTACCCAATACAAAATTATTAAGCTTTATTCATCACTCATAAAAGCCAAGCTTATCATAAATATAAACTCCTCATAATCAATCATTCATTTACAAGTAGAAACATATTAATTCTATATACAGAAATTGAAATAAAGTGTAAGACCCCAATAACCCCCCCAGAAAATAGCAGCAGTTAGAATCAATGATTGTGACAAACGTATACAGGGACAAACTACAGTCCCTAGCAAATTGTTTTATTTAGAAATACTATAAACATTGCAGAATGTACCAAAATCTATCAGATTTGTTGCATGCTCATTTTACAGTTATATAATATTTTGTTGCTTTTCTTAACTATTCCATACATATAGATTAATGCTTAATCTGAACACAACTTCTTCAAGCTTCCAAAGCTTATATCAATTAATAGAATCTTCCTTTTATGTTAAATTTTTGCTTTAGCTTAATTTTTAAAATTTATTTGGAGACATTGGGGAAAATTATATCTATACGTACTGGAACTTCCAAAAATAATCTCTAAGTATTTCTCCTAGGTAGTATTTTTCTTGGTCTACCACGACAACAGATAAAATTGCACATTGAATCATGAACCATGGTGTGCTCTTGGACTAGTGCTAAACACATTTGTCAAAGAAGCAGGCCAACACTGTTTAAAGTAGCCATGTGATACCTCTTATTTTATTTTAGATGTTCAGAGGACTATGTAAACTAGATGACAATTTGTTTTATTTAAGACCAAACTGAATTCTTGGCTCCTTTCAGTGGAATTACATATGATATTTGAATATATCTACTGACTCACAAACCGGTCATACAAATGTTTATTGAATGTCTTTCATAATCTCAACTCACTGATAGATGTTGGACAGGAGAGAAGAGAATTTTAAGCACACCACCATGTTCCAAAAAGGATTCAAAATGCTTTACACAGATAAATAAAAAAGAAGCAAGTTAGGATCAAATAAAAAAGAAGAAATATTAACAAGGGTAGAAGCATAACATGTTATATAATCAAGTGTAAAAATGTAAACTTCCTCCCCAACTTCATCCCATGCACCCATTCTCTTATTTACTCACTCCAGTCACATCAGCCTCATATCAGACTTGTCAACTTACCAGCTCTTGGAACTTGCTCTTCCCTCTGCTATGTTCCTCACGTTTGGAATGCTGACCCTCTCAACTACAACAGCGCTCTACATTTATTCTATTTATTATCCTTCATTCCTGTCTTCAATGCACTTACCACTTTGGGAAATTATTCTTTATTTGATAGTTTGTGTGTTTACTGTCTGGTGAACCCATTAGAGTGTTAGCTCCATAATGACAGGAACTCCCCTTTCTGTTACTGTATGCTCAGCACGTAGCACAACATCTAGTACATCAGAAGTGCTTAATAAAGGTGCTTGAAAATTCAATATTTGTTGAATGAAGGCACTAAATATAGAGCCTGTTATCATGTCATTCCCCTATTCAACAGCCCTAAATATAAACAGCAACAAGTCCAAATCTCTTTAAAATTGCCAACAATAATGCCTCCATAATATGGTTCCATTCCACCCTCTGTATTTACCTTTTGACCTTTCATTGACATCATTTGTCATGTTTGATCAACACTACCTTTCCCCAGGAATTTCCCACACACCCTGTGTTTTCCCACAATGGAACCGTAGCCCACATTGTTTCCTCTTTCCATCTCTACCCATTAATGTCACATCCATTCTTCCAGGCAGGGTGACAATATGACTTTTGTGAACCTAGATCACTTTGTCTTCAGGGGTCCCTTCCTGTATAAAAATATTAAAAATTATTGTGTTGGTATAAAGACAAATATAATCCTGGTTGAGTTCATTGTTATATATCTTATTACTATTCAATTTTTTCTAATTTTAAAGGAAATTAAAATTAAAGCATTTTATTTGTGGGCCCTTGACAGTATCATGGGTCCTAGGCACTATGCACTATTGTGCCCTTTAGGTTAGTTGACTTCTTCCAAGCACAATTTAAATGTCAACTCATCCTGGAAATCTTCTCTGAGCACACCCACCAACATACACACACATACACACATGCACAATGTGCATTACTCTTTTCTCTCCTCCACTTTCATGGTACTTCCTGTGGGTTGCATTAAACTTAGTAACAGACTAGAAGCAAAATTGTGACTAATTCATCTTTATGCTCCTCAGAGTTTCCAACAAAGTTTCTTAGAGCTTGACATCTTCTAAGCAACAATAAGTGTATTTTGATTTGATATTTAATTCATGAACTAAGAATGTGGATTCTAATAGTTAAGGAAGTTTCCAGTAAAGAAGACAACTTTAGATGGCCCTAGACACACTGATATGTCAGATCCTAGGCCATAAACTATTAAATCTGTATGATAGAAAGATTCTGTGGATCACGTCTGCCAGAGTAGTAGGTGATGAATTTGGTTAGATAAATTGGGACCAGATAACAAAATACCTTGAATTTCATGTAGAGAATTAGGGTCTTGATGCTGTAGGATATGGGGAGACCCTGCAGGTTCTTAATCAGGAAAGCAACATGATGACAATTGTATTTTTGCAAGATTTATCTCTGAGTTGGGCATTAAAGGGATCAAAGCAGGGGAAGTCTGGAGGCAAAGAAACCAGAGAGATTATAGAAATGGGCCAGTATGGCTGGACTTTGTGCCTAGTTTTAGTTTTATTCTCTTTTCGCTTGGTTACACTTGACTTTATTTCACAGTAAATACAGGCGTTCTTTTCAGGATATTCATTTTCTAAGCTACTTCTAAAGTTTTAAAAAAAATGATCCTAAATATGACTTGATGTATGTTTCATCAGAAACATTAAATATTTTTTCCTCACGTGAAGCAATAAAGTTCTTTTAAATTTGCATTCTAATCAGTCAATAAACAAGCGATTTTTGCACAAATAATGTAGGTAACATTGGTTTAGGTTTAGGACATAGCAGATTCAAATGGAAGAACATAATAAAAGTAACTTTTCAATAAAAGAATTTCAATTACCTTATTTTATCTAATTATATCAACAACCTATTGGTATTATATTAACCCCATTTTATAGAAAAGGAAACTGATAAGTTATAACACTAAGAAGGGAATCTGCACATCTGACTTAGAGCCCATCTGCCTAACATCGAGTTCTTAAGGAAAGCAAAACCAGCTGAATTGTAAACAGGGAGACAAGAGCCCCTAGAGTAACCTATTACCAAAGAGAATGCAGGCATCTATCAGGAAAGCCTGGAAAAGTATAGTCCATCTTCAGAAAGAGGACATTAAAGAAAGAAATGAGTTTCATAGAGAGCATATATCTTCAAGTATATAAGATCAAGAAAAGACTTGATATGGTTAAAACAGAGATAGGGTGCAATTGTGTAAAGATATGATGCTCAGGTTTTCTTTTCTATCCACCTTGCATAGAAGAAACAGAAGGGCAAGATTTTAAATTTTGCTCTCAATAGTATCTATCAATATGTAATGACTACCCATACCGTAGGAAGTTCCCTATATAAATGGGGCCAGGGGTGATTGGTCAAGACTACAGTATGTCAGGGTAGAAACAGGCCTTTGCCATATGCTATTGAATTTAATGCTCTCAAAAAATCATGAGGTAGTAATTGTTACTGTCTTCAAGTTGAGCAGGCAGGAATCAAGTCCATACTACTAGTTCACTGGATTGGAGAGCCAGTGCTCAAGCCCAAATTTGCCTAACCCTCTCCTACTATATTGTAAACTTCACTAAAATTAATGACCTGTAGGAAAGCCTTGATGCTGGAGTACAAATTAGTAATCGAATGTGTTCCAAATTATAGCTCACACTTCACCACAATGCAAAAGAGGTGAGTTCCTTACCAACTCTACTCACCATTGGTCAGTTACAAAGAATTAAAGATATTTAGCATATATTAAAATAATTAAATAAACCCACCTTAATTCCATTCCTCTTTTTCTGTCCAAACCTTTTAAAGTATCTACTCTGTGCAAGGCTGTGTGCCTCATCCCCAGTTCTTTTCATAAACAAGTGGAAGTGAGAAGTAAGAAATGAGTAAGAGATAAGAGAGTTTATTTTTCTCTGGTTTTCCTCAGCTTCTGGTGAAATCCCATTTAAATATTTTGTGGCAAACTCATTCCTTTCCTAGCTTTCAGATGGTGAGCTTTTTAGTCATCATTTTAAAAGGCCAACACATTTGTTAACTGGAGCAGTTGTAGAGAGGCCAAGAGCAATAACTCTTATCATTTTATTCTGAGGGAGTGAACCGATTTTATACCATCTTTGGATGCATTGTAAATCTCAGAAAGAATCAGAAGCTAGTCTGTGTTTAAATTAATTAAATTCATACTGAAGTCACCACGATACCTTGAGCCATAAATTAAACTTATTTAAAAGAATTCAGTAGAACATTCCAAAAGTGCTTACAGAACTAAACAAGAGACTGGGATCTTTTACTTTTAAAGGAAGTTATTTCTAATAGCATAAGCTAATAAAGGTCACCGTTTTTATTATTGGTATAGTGTACTTTAGAGCCCCAACAATGAAAGAACACTGCAGTAATCATCCTTACCAAGAGCACATTGTAAACTTGATTTACCTTCAAAGTTTCTGTGAGAAGAACTAAAGATGACATTTTCTCCTGAAATAATAAAATGTAGGGAAATAATATTTTTATATTAGAAAAAACTAGAATAATAACACACATTGATTTTAGGCGTTTTATGAAAGAACTGTCTTTTATAATTGGGATTGCATTATTCAAGTCTATTAGTAAAAATTTTCTTATTAGCTCTAACTTGGCTGTACAGGTATAGAAAAAAATATGCATTCATGGACCACTTAGTAGGTACTCTACATACATTACCATATTTTCTTAATACAGACCCTGGGGGATAGATATTACTGTTAACCCCACTTGATAAAGAAACTGAGGTTCAGAGGGGTCATCATTTGCTCAAGGTCACTCAGCTTGCAAGCGGCCCAGCAGGCATTTAAACCTCTTTAACTGCTTGGCAAAGTTACTGTGTTTCTATTTTTTTAATTAACTTCAGTGAAGTGTAATTTACATGTGATGAATGATATGCACATTAAGTGTATGGTTCAATGAGTTTTGACAAGTAGATGCACCGTAACAAGAAAGATGTAGAACATTTTCACTATTCCCAAGAGTTCCATTGGGTGCCAATATCCCACCCTTTTTACCTCTCTGACAATCACTAATCTGCTCTCTATCTCTAGAAATATTTTTTCATTTTACTGCACATGTGTTCTGTTTAACAAGACAGTTTTACACACAATGCCGAATGTGCATTTCTTCATTCTTTGTGGTAGTTTGAAATGATACAGTCCTTCTTTTAATATCTGTTAATATTGCCAAATCTAAGTTTTAAACAGATGTATGGCAATTAATTAAGGCTTAATGGCAACAAGGAGGGGAAGAAAAGAGCCTATACATTTCTTTTGTAAAATTGACTGAATGAAAAATTAATTCAAGAAATAGTAAATGAGTTGAATATGGTCTTATGTGTACCAAAGTGGTGGTACCCGACTTCGAGGGGTGATCACTAGGTCCAGATAATCTGGACTTCAGAGTTGTGGGATCACCAGTCTTCTTTCTACCAGACATAGAACTTCCCATCTCCTTTACTCTCCTTCCTTTCTATCAGCTTCTCTGCTGCCTTCCTCATGGGGTACATGAGACTCACCAGACACCCTTAATCGTGGGCCATGAATCACTTGTTCTGACCTGTGATCCAGGAAGCAAGTAAGAAAACCAAGTTGCTACAAGGCTCGATAATCCAGGATGAGATAGTTTTAGTCTTTTATTATATGATTGGTGTGGTTTAATTGAAAGAAAGAAATAATAACATAAATGGATGAAGTACTTTGGTAAATAGAAAAATTACAACATTCAGATATTCAAAGCAAATGTAGTTTTATTTTCTATGATTGATCTGATTTTCCTTTGAGAGCCTCATCTCTTTGAGCAGTGAAAGGGAAAACCAGACACTCTTTAAAATTCCTGGACTATAATATTTCATCTCGTCTCTATCAAACTGTCTCTTCTGGTTGATTCTGTCTTTCTTGGGTAAGTCTTTTAGAAACCCTTTCTTTTTCCATGCATTTTGGAGACATTCTGTCTGGGTATAAATGAGCTTTCTTAGCTAGGTGGAGGTAGCAGAGAAGGAAGCCCAAAGCCACAATGTTTTCAGGAAAGTGTCTCTCCACAATTGATGTTCTTTTCTCTTCGGATCAGGTTTTGTCTCCTCTTTCCACAGTCTAATGGAGCACTTAGGTTTAGCTCTTACTTCCTCTTCTTTTCTGCATCACATCTTGCTTCTTCCCAGAGAACTTAGCCTCAAAACAGAATCCATTGCACACTGGGGAAGCGGTGCTAAGATCTAATTAGACCACTGGCTCCAGATCCCTGTGGAAGCTATAGAATTTGGAAATTCTTTTTATATTGCAGCAATAGTAAAATTTTAAGGCTATTGTCTTGCTAACAACACAAAAATACACTGCAATTCAAAACTCAGTCCTGATGTCCTTCTCTCTCTCTCACCCTTTTATTATTGTTTTATTCTCTGATGTAGCAATACTAATCTTCCTTGAGGCAGAGAGAAGCAATTTGGAGGCAATATGAAGGATTAGACCCAGGAACATTAAAAAGAAAAAATCATATTAATAGATATTTAAATTGATTACCATTATTGTATTTATAAATGTCATGGGAAAAAAAAGAAAAAGAAGAGGAAAATATTATATCATTTCATAGTGTACCTTTCTTCAGGGTTGAAACTTCATAGCCAAGCATTCAGAATTTTCCATAAAATTATCCATTTTATAACACATGTTAAACACGTGCAAAAGACAACAGATTAATCATTGTTTCTCTAAATAACATCTACTTTTCTGTTTTCATATCTTTGCTCAAGCCATCTTCACTGCTCTTGATAAATATATCTGAAGCATTTTTCATTCATTTGGGTCCAACTCAAATCTCATCTCTGCCATGAAGTCAGGCAATATTGATAAATCTGTCTTGTACTCCTGCATAATTCTATCATATATTATATCTCCATTATAACAGTTTCTCTTTTTCTGGTATGTATTAGAGATTCTTAATTGGCCTGTCTCCCACACTAACGTGAGTGGCTGCAGGGCAGGAACTAAACAATTCACCCTGGTTTCACTTACAATACCAGCAAGGTGCCTCATACATTGTACATGATATGTGGTATGCAATCATCCATATCTGTGATGTTGGTTGAATGCAACTGGAGGGGGAAAATGTTTTCTAATTATTTATTTCTTATAAAATTCAAAAGAAGTATGTCTGGCCTTTTGGAACTAAAAAGAACTTAATATAGAAATTCTACCTATAGTCTGTATGACACAGAGGCCTTCCAAAAAGACAGAGAATTTCTTATTTAAAAAAAAAAATGCATTCCTAGCAACTAACAGGTTGAAAGACTATTTGGAAATTTTACTTTAAAATCTCTACAGTTTTGGAGGCAGGATCAAGATGATAGAGTAGGAAGACGCTGAGCCCACCACCCCACATGAACACATCAAAGCTACAACTACAGGGCTTCTCTGGTGGCGCAGTGGTTGAGAGTCCGCCTGCCGTTGCAGGGGACACGGGTTCGTGCACCAGTCCAGGAAGATCCCACATGCCGCAGAGCGGCTGGGCCTGTGAGCCATGGCCGCTGAGCCTGCACGTCCGGAGCCTGTGCTCCGCAACGGGAGAGGCCACAGCAGTGAGAGGCCCGCATACCGCAAAAAAAAAAAAATGCTACAACTACATATAGAGCAACTCTCACAAAGAATGATCTGAAGACTAGCAGCACAGCTCTTCTACAACCAAGGCTATAAAGAAAACCTCATGGCGTCTGGTAGGAGGAGAGGGGAAGCAATCTAGTTGGGACCTGCACCCACAGTGGGTGACCCAAAGGAGGACGAGATCCTACAGACTCCAGGATCCTCCCTAGAAAGTGAGGGGTTAAGCCACAGATTAGGCACTCCATCTCTGGTGTCTGATACCAGGAGACACACCCCCTTAGCTGGTTTGAAAACCAGCGGGGCTTTCCAGAGGGCTGTAGGAAACCAAGACTCCGCTCTGGAAGAGTGCACGCAGACTTGCTTACTCTCAGTCCCAGTGCAAACACAATAGATTGAAAACTGCCTGGTGCTCTGGCTGGCCTGACAGAACTTCCCCAGCAGCCCCCTCACCCCCCCACCCCCCTGCCAGAGCACACCAGGCTCCTGCTCCAGCTCCTCTTGCCCTAGTGCTGTTCCCTGCTAAGGCAGAAGCCGCCATTGCCAGCACAAGTGTGTTCACTGGGGAAGGAGAAAAGCCTGTCCAACCCTGGCCCTGCCTCTAACCAAGGCAGACCCTGCCATTGCTGTAGCACTCACACAACAGAGAAGGAGCAGGACCAGCTCAGTAGTGCAGCTCTAAATCTTCTGGCCCCAACCTCTCCTCTCATTAAGGCACACACACTGGGGAAAAGTGGAACCACCTCAGAAGTGCAGCCCTAAGCCTTCAGGTCCTGGCCACACCCCCAACCAAGGGAAGAGACTTCCATCACACCAGGGAGAAGCCCAACACCCTCAGGGCTTCTGCTCCAGGTCTGCAGGCTATGGCCCTTCCCCAGTAGGGTGGCAACCACCATTAAGCATAAGAGAAAACTCCAGCTGACACCTGGCTCTGTCTCTAACCCCTCCAACTTCAGCCCTACCTCTCACTAATGTGGTGGCTACCAGTGCACTCTGGGAGAAGTAGCCTGTGCTCACTTCAGATCCAGCTCTCCAACCAAAGCCACTGGGCATATGCAGACTGTATAGGGATCGTCCCACACAGGACATGCCCTTGAGATAGGTAACTGTTTCACCTAATTGTATAGACACAAATAGAGAAAGTTAAACAAAATGAAAACTCAGAGGAATATGTTTCAAAAAAAGAACAAGAAGGGGGCGTCCCTGGTGGCACAGTGGTTGAGAGTCCACCTGCCGATGCAGGGGACACAGGTTCATGCCCTGGTCCAGGAAGATCCTACATGCTGCGGAGCGGCTAGCCCCGTGAGCCATGGCCACTGAGCCTGCACGTCTGGAACCTGTGCTCCGCAACGGGAGAGGCCACAACAGTGAGAGGTCCGCGTACCGCAAAAAAAAAAAAAAAAAAAAGAACAAGATAAAACCTCAGAAAAAAACCCTAATGAAACAAAGATAAACTATTTACCTGATAAAGAGTTCAAAGCAATAGTAATAAAAATGCTAAGTGAACTTAGTAAAAGAATAGATGAACACAGTGAGAAATTCAATGAAAACTAGAAAAAAAAATTTTTTTTTAATCAGAGCTAAAGAATACAATAATTGAAATTTTTAAATACCCTAGAATGAATTAATAGCAGGTTAGGTGATACAGAAGAATACATAAGTGACCTGTAATATAGAATAGTGGAAATCACCATATCAGAACAGCAAAAAGGAAAAAAAAAATTAATGAGGATAGTTTAAAGGAACTCTGGTCCTCTGGGTCAACATCAAGCATAATAACATTTGCATTATGAGGTTCCAGAAAGAAAAGAGAGAGAGAAAAAGGTAGAAAATGTGTTTGATGGAATTATGGCTGAAAACTTCCCTAACCTGGAGAAGGAAACAGATATCCAGGTTTAGGAAGCACAGAGAGTCTCAAACAAGATGAACCCAAAGAGGCCCACACCAAGACATATTATAATTAAAATAGCAGAAGTTAAAGAAAAAGAGAGAATTTTAAAGGCAGCAAGGGAAAAACAAGTAGTCACATACAAGGGAACCACCATAAGTCTATCAGCTGATTTTTCAGCAGGAACTTTGCAGGCCAGAAGAGAGTGGCATGATACATTTAAAGTGCTGAAAGGGGAAAACCTGTGAACTAGGATAATCTACCCATCAAGGTTATTATTCAGAAATGTAGGAGAGATAAAGAGTTCCCCAGACAAGCAAAAACTAAAAGAGTTCATCACCACTAAACCAACCTTACAAGAAACGTTAAAGGATCTTCGTTCAATTAAAAAAAAAAATAGTCTGTAACAAGAAATAAGAAAATACAGGTAAGAAAAAAATCCCACTGTTCAAGGAAAATATATAGTAAAGGCAGTGGATCAACCACTTAAATAAGCTAGTACAAAGGATAAAGGACACAAACTGTAAAATCAACTATAATTACAACAGTTAAGGGATAAACATAAAGATGTGAAATAGGACATCAAAAATACAAAATGTGGGGGGAGTAAAAAATGCAGATGTCTTAGAGTGTGTTTGAACTTAAATGACTGAGTTTAAAACAAGTAAATATAGTTAAAAGCAGCATATATGAACTCCATGGTAACTACAAATCAAAAACTTACAAAGATACACAAAAATAAGGGAGAAAGGAACACAAATATAACACTAAAGAAAATCATCAAGCCACATGGGAAGAGACTAAAAGTAGAAGAAAATAACAGAGAAGACCCACAAAAACAACCATAAAACCAGTGACAAAATGGCAATAAGCACATAACTATCAATAGTCACTTTAAACGTCAATGGACTAAACGCTGCGATCAAAAGATATATGGTGGCTGATTGGATACAAAAACAAGATCCATATATATGCTGCCTACAAGAGACTCACTTCAGAGCTAAAGATACACACAAACTGAAAGTGAGGAGATGAAAAAACATATCTTACGCAAATGAAAGTAAAAAGAAAACTGGTAGCAATACTCGTATCAGACAAAGTAGACTTTAAAACAAAGTCTATAACAAAAGATAAAGAAGGGCATTATATAATGATAAAGGGATCAATATAAGAAGAGGATATAACATTCATTAACATATATGTACCTATATAGAAGCACCTAAATATATAAAGCAAATATTAACAAACAAAAGAAGAAATTGACTGTAATATAATAATAGTAGGGAACTTTAACATCCCATTTACATCAGTGGATAGATCATCCAATGAGGCAGAAAATCAATATGAAAACAGTGGCCTTAAATGAGATATCTAAATGAGATATACTAATATATCTATAGGACATTCCATTCAAAAACAGCAGAATACACATTCTTTTCCAGTGTCATGGAATGTCCTCCAGGATTGATCACATGCTAGGCCACAACACAAGTCTCAATAAATATAAGAAGAATGCAATTATATCAAACATATTTTCTCATCATAATGGTATGAAATTAGAAATCAATTATGGGAATAAAAATGGAAAAAAAAAACATATGGAGACTAAACAACATGCTACTAAAAAACCAATGGGGCAATGAATAAATCAAAGAGGAAAACAGAAAATACCTTGAGACAAATGAAAATAAAAATGCAAATTTTCAAACTCTATGTGATACAGCAAAAGCATTTCTTAATGCTTTTACAGGGAAATTTATAGTGATAAGGTCTACCTCAAGAAACAAAAGAAATATCAAATAAATAACCTAACCTATCATCTAAAAGAATTAGAAAAAAAAGAACAAATGAAGCCCAAAGTCAGTAGAAGGAAGGAAATAGCAAAGATCAGAGCAGAAATGAGACCAAAAAATAAAAATAAAAAAGATCAATGAAACCAAGAGCTGGCTTTTTGAAAAGATAAACCAAATTGATAAACCTTTAGCCAAGCTCATTAAGAAAAGAAGAGAGAACTCAAATAAAATTAGAAATGAAAGAGGAAAAGCTACAGCCAATGTCAAAGAATCATAAATAATCATAAGAGAATACTACCAATAACAAACAAATAGGATTACCTAAAAATATGGACAAATTCCTAGAAACATACAATCTTCCAAGACTGATAAGGAAGAAGTAATCTGAACAGACTGATTACTAGTATTGAAAGTGAATCAGTAACCAAAATCTCCCAACAAACAAAAGTCCAGAACCAGATCACTTCACAGAGGAATTCTACCAAACATTTAAAGAAGAGTTAATACCTATCCTTGTCAAAATATTCCAAAAAACGGAAGAGGAGGGAATGCTCCCAAACTCATTCTATGAGGCCAACATTACCCTGATTCCAAAATCAGACAAAGACACTATTTAAAAAAAAGAAAGTTAAAAGCCAACATTCCTGATGAGCATAAATGCAAAAAATCCTCAACAAAATATTAGCAAACCAAATTCAACAATACATAAAAAGGATCATACAGCATGATCGAGTGGGATTTATTCCAGGGATGCAAGGATGGTTCAATATCTACAAATCAATCAGTGTGATGCACTGCATTAAGAAAATGAAGGATAAAAATCACATTATCATCTCAGTAGATGCAGAAAAAAACGTTTAACAAAGTTCAACATCCGTTCGTGATAAAAACTCTCCACACACTTTGTATAGAGGAAACATTTTAACAAAAGAAAGACCACTTATGATAAAACCACAGTTAACATCATACTCAGTAGTGAAACGCTGAAAGCTTTACCTCTAAGATCAGGAATGAGACAAGGATGACCACTCTCACCACTTCTATTTAACATAGTATCAGAAGTCCTAGCCACATCAGACAAGAAAAAGAAATAAAAGGCATCCAAATTGGAAGGAAAGGAGTAAAACCATCACTATTTGCAGGTGACATGATACTATATATAGAAAACACTAAAGCTGCCACCAAAAGACTATTAAAACTAATAAATGAATTCAGTAAATTTGAAAGATACAAGATTAATATACAAAATCTATTGTTTCTCTATCCACTAATAATGAACTATCAGAAAGAGAAAGCAAGAAAACAGTCTCATTTACAACTGCATCAGAGAATAAAATATCTAGAAATAAATTTAACGAAGGAAGTGAAAGACCTATACTCTGAAAACTATAAGATATTGATGAATAAAATTGAAGATTATACAAAGAAATGGAAAGATATCCTGTGTTCATGGACTGAAGAATATTGTTAAAATGTCTATACTACCCAAAGCAATCTATAGATTTAATGTAATCCCTATCTAAATACCTATGACATTTTTCACAGAACTAGGACAAATAATGCTAAAATTTGTATTGAACCACACAAAAAAAAGTGAAAGCAAAAAAGAACACAGCTTGAGGTATTACATTTCCTGATTTCAGATTATACAACAAAGATACAATAATCAAAACAGTATGATACTGGCACAAACATAGACACAAAAATCAATGGAACAGAATAGACAGCCCAGATGAATTTGTGGTCAACTAATGACAAAGGAGGCAAGAATATACAATGGGGAAAGACAGTCTTTTCAATAAGTGGTGTTAGGAAAACTGGACAGCTACATGTAAAAGAGTAAGATTAGAAAACTTCATCACACCATAAACACAAATAAACTCAAAATGGATTAAAGACCTGAAACCATAAAACTCCTGGAAGAAGACACAGGCAGTATGCTCTTTGACATAGGTCTTTGCAATATCTTTTTGGATATATCTCCTCAGGCAAGGAAAACAAAAGCAAAAATAAACAAATGAGACCTAATCAAACTTAAAAGCATTTCACAGTGAAGGAAACCTAACCTACTGAATGAAAGAAGATATTTGCAAATGATATATCTGATAAGGGATTAATATTCAAAGTATGTAAAGAACTTACATACTTCAATATCAAAAATAGATAAATAATCTGATTAAATAATGTTCAGAGGGCCTGAATAGATATTTTTCCAAAGAAGGCATGCAGATTGCCAATAGGCACATGAAAAGATGCTCAACATCACTAATCATCAGGGAAATGCAAACCAAAACCACAATGAGATATCACCTCACACCTGTCAGAATGCTTATGATCAAAAAAAGAAGAAATAACAAGTGTTGGCAAGGATGTGGAGAAAGGGAACCCTACTACACTGTGGGTAGGATTGTAATTTGGTGCAGCCACTATGGAAAAATTATGGCAGTTCCTCAAAAAATTAAAAATAGAGCTACCATATGATCCAGCAACTCTACTTCTGGGTATATATCTGAAGAAAACAAACAGTGCAATATTACTTAGCCAAAAAAAAGAACGAAATTTTGCCATTTCCAACAACATGGATGGACCTGAAGGGTGTTATGCTAAGTGAAATAAGTCAGACAGGAAAGACCTACTATCAATATATGTTTTCACTTATATGTGGAATCTAAAAAAAAATTTTAATGAATATAACAAAATAGAAACAGAATATAGAGAATCACAGATATAGAGAACAAACTAGTGGTTACCAGAGGGAGGTGGTGTGGGCAAGATAGGGGAAAGAGACTAATATGTGCAAACTACTAGGTATAAAATAAATAAGATACAAGGATGTTAACAGCCAATATTTATAATAACTTTAAATGGAGTACAATCTACAAAATGTCAAATAACTGTTGTATACCTGAAACCAATATAATACTATAAGTCAACTTCACTTTAATTTTTAAAACTCTACATTTTTTACAAGTAATAATGCATTTTCTTAATCCACTTAGAAAATTACATGAAATTAGGTATTTAGATCTCAAGATGCAAATATTGAAACAATATAGATTATTTATTGTGATTTCAGAAGATCAATTACAATATTTATTGGGTCAAGAATAATAATTCAAGAAAAATTAAAAGTAAAAAATTAACATACTAATTTATGCCTTAAAAAGTGCAACTTAAAATATACTGACATATTTAAAGTGTGGGAAGGCAAGAGAAGAAACTATTTTTTACAAGAAGATAATTAGGAATAACTCAAATAGCCAAAAATTGTGTGATGAATTAGACAGAAAGTAATGGCAACAAATTTTGGTAGTTAGATGAAAGTAGAGAAAATATGCTGAACAGAGCACATCATCATCAAGAAATACACTGACATTAATGATAAGTTGGCATAGTGATAGCCAGCATGACTGAATGCGCCCAACCTCCACAGATCTATAGATAAAACATACAGAAAGTAAAACATGGATTGTAAGAAATTCTGAAGAGGAACAAAAAATAGCTCTGAAGTCATAAAAGTGTTAAAAACTAATCTCAAATAAAAAGAAAAACACAATTTTGTTATAAAAGAAATGCTTTTTCAAGTTGTAATGCACATTTGCCGTATCACCCATGAACATTGTCATTACTTATTACACGATCTCTCCAAAGCAGCGTATGGAAAACTGTTCAGCATCAGACCATTTAGCAAGAAATGCTCTCTCTGATAGCAGTGCCCAGGGACATGTTGCTGATGGATATAATCAATCACAAAGTCTTCTATTCCCAATGTCATGCTTCATCCAATAACTAAATATTATCTGTACTTTTCTTTATGTGCAAGAAAGACTTCATTCTAATTTCCATATTCTAGAAGACTGAGTCATAAAACCTGCTCTTAAGAGACCACAATCCACACTAGAAGAATATCGGTACTTCTACTCTAGGAGGAAAAGAAGTTAAGTGCCACCAGAATTTCTTTCAGGATTTCATAGAAGAGAGATTATTTAATATTCTAGCTCAGTGCCTTGTATACTATCAATGTTTGTCAAATGGATAAATGAATGAATTATAAATCCAAGAATGTACCTGAGTTTCATGTAAATGTATTTGAGATTTTTTAGCCTATATTATGTCTAGAGCACAAGATTTTTTTTTTTAATTGGCGTATAGTTGTTTTACATTGTTGTATTAGTTTCTGTTGTACAGCGAAGTGGAGTTCCCTGTGCCATACAGCAGGTTCTCATTCATACATATTAGTGTATATATGTTAGTCCCAATCTCCCAGTTCATCCCACCTCCCCTTACCCCCTTGGTGTCCATACGTTTGTTCTCTACATCTGTGTCTCTATTTCTGCCTTGCGAACTGGTTCATCTGTACCATTTTTCTAGATTCCACAAATATGTGTTAATATACGATATTTGTTTTTCTCTTTCTGACTTCATTCTGTATGACGGTCTCTAGGTACATCCACATGTCTACAAATGACCCAATTTCGTTCCTTTCTATGGCTGAGTAATATTCCATTGTGTGTATGTACCACATCTTCTTTATCCATTCGTCTGTCGGTGGGCATTTAGATTGCTTCCATGACCTGGCTATTGTAAACAGTAAAGCACAAGATTTAGAGTTAGCTCTACATTATGTACATATATGTGCATAAAAATGATGTCATGCAAACTTTTAAGAGTAACACTGCTTTTATGATGCTTGGGCTAATTACTAAATGTAAGCATCACATGTGTGATTTCATGCACTTTGATCACATGTTATCTTAGTTTTAATTACTTAAGACTTTAAACGTCATAATTTTCCCTTTTTTTTTCTTCAAAGATTCTCCTATCTCCTGGTTGTCCTCCCACCCTCTGGCCTCATGTTCTTGGTCTCTTTTGTGGCCTTCCCTTCTTCCATCTATGCCTTTTATTTTGTTCTTGCCAGGGTTCTGTCTTTGGGTTTTTACTCTCTTCATTGTACATTTTGCTCTAAGTGAAACATCCAACCCCATGGGTTCAGTGACCCGTCCTTATACCATTTCCACATCCAGTTTCCCAGGTTAGGCATATTTCCTAAGCTGAAATCCATGCATCCAATTCTATACTGGAAGCTACACCTGGATGACATGACGCACAGGCACCTCAGATGGACTAGTTCAATATCACTTCTCTGATTTTTCTATCTCATGCTTACTTCCTCACCATCACATCAGGATCCATTCTACACACCACTGAGAGACTGATCTTTGGAAAGCCAGTCTGATTTTGTTACTTCCCAATTGAAAATAACTTAAAAAATAACGAGTATGTTACATGTTGGCATTTATGATCTGGGTCCTGACCTTTCTGCCCTCATCTTTGATAATACTTCTTATTCTCTATAAACCAACCATTAGTGAATTTTAAGGTTTCTAGAATGCCTTCTTTGGGTTCATGCCATTACAAATGTTTCTTTCTCTTCCCTTTCTCTCTTCATCTGATTAATACCTACTCATACATTAAGTATTTCTCCTAGGATATCTTCTTCAGAAAGTCTTCCTTAACTATTGCAATCTTCTATATATGGGACCAGATTTAGTAGACAGATTGTAATCTTTGTTGTTGGTATAAGTGTTCAGTTTAAGGCTTTGAAGACCTTTTTGGCTATTGGGAAAATTGAATGAAAAGATAATATGGATTAAAATGTTCATAGCTATATATGTTAGTGGTCAAGAGCTACTGATCTAAAGACAGGAGTTTTAATCCTGTCAATTACCAGTTTGGTGACCTTAAGTAAGGATTTTTTTTCTTTTTAACCTCTCAGCTTTCTGTTCTCTGAAGTGAATATAATTAACTACTTAACTGGGGTTTTATCATATTAAATGAGATATTAAATGTAAAGCACATTACATCACATGGAAGTAGAAAATTATCCTAGAAAAGCCCTTCAAATCATCTAGTAAGTCCATTATATATAATTTTTAATATTTTTAAAAGGTATAGTCTGAAAAAAGATATAGTCTGTAGTCATTTATGAATAAAATGATATGGTATCTGTGATTTGCCTCAAAGTAATCCAGTGAAGAGAAAAATCAGAGGTGTGATAAAGTAGATGAAATACGGTTATTTATGAGTTGCTAACGACTGAAGTTTGGTGATGGGTACCTGGAGCATTCTTAACACAATAATGTCTATACAAGTATGATATTTTCCAGAATAAAGTTCTGTTTAAAAAGTATACTATTACTTGTAATACATATATACTTTATATTTCAGTGCCTAAGTATGCACAATTTCTTTTATCAGGATCAATTGAAATGTTGGCTTGCATGTAGGAATCCCACTGCATGAAAAGTATGTATCTTTGACTGGAATCATTCTTTGTAAAATGAGAAGCTCACACTCTGAAAGGTGTGAGGGAGCTGAAATGATTAAGGGAGCAAGAGACTCAGGACTCCAATCTCATGTTTACTTCAAGGACATATGCCATTATTTTCTCTGGCTGGCAGATGTACCCAGGTATTTAAATTACTTCTATGTCTTTTTTTCAACGAGCATAAACATTTGAATTCATGTAATATAAATGCATGTATGATATGACATCAGAGTATACGGTTATAGATAGCAGAATTGCATTTTTTCCATATTGGATTTGCAACTGCTCTAAATTTTATACATGTGGTCCCTTATAAAATTAATGTAGAATTCATGTCAAGTTTATAATCATTAAAGGGTAATTTTTCCATTTATAGTAAATACCTATGCAGCACTACATAAAGGAAGAAGATTTTTGGGACTTCCCTGGCATTCCAGTGGTTAGGACTCCACGCTTCCACTGCGGGGGGCATGGATTTGATCCCTGGTCAGGGAACTAAGATCCCGCATGCCATACGGTGTAGCCAAAAACAGGAAAAAAAAAAAAAAAAAAAAAGGAAGAAGAAGAATTTAATTGTGTATCAGGAGTATGTAGTTTTAAGCTTGGTTTCAAGTTTTCCTACCTGCCTGGCCATAAGCATATCACTTAAACCCTGAGCCTCAGTTTCTTGATCTGTCAAGTGGATGTCCTAACGTCTCATTTTCAGTGTTGCTTTCAAGAGTAAACAAAAGAGAGTGAGCTCTCCAATAACTGGTGCTGGGAAAACTGGACAGCTACACGTAAAAGAAGGAAATTAGAACATTTTCTCACATGATATACAAAAATAAATGCAAAATAGATTAAAGACCTAAATGTAAGGCCAGAAACCATAAAAATTCTAGGAGAAAACTTAGGTGGTACACTCTTTGACATAGGTCTTAGCAATATCTTTTTGCATATGTCTCCTCAAGCAAGGGAAACAAAAGCAAAAAATAAACGAATGGGAACTAATTAAACTCAAACTGCTTTTGCACTTCAAGGAAACCATCAACAAAATAAAAAGACAACCTACTGAATGAGAGAAATATTTGCAAATTATATGTCTGATAAGTGGTTAATATCCAAAATATATAAAGAGCTCATACAACTCAATATCAAGAACAAAACTCCATTAAAAAATGGGCAGAGGATCTGAATAGACATTTTTCTAGAGAAGACATACAGATGGCCAACAGCCACATGAAAAGATACTTGACATCACTAATCATCAGGAAATGCAAATCAAAACCACAGTGAGATACCACTTCATATCTCTCAGAATGGCTATAGTCAAAAAGATAGGAAATAACAAGTGTTGGCAAGGATGTGGAGAAAGAGAACTCTACTACACTGATGGTGGGAATGTAAATTGGTGCAGCTATCTTGAAAAACAGTACAGAGGTTCCTCAAATGAATGAATATAATAAAACAGAAACAAACTCACTAATACAGAGAACAAAGTGGGGAGAGGGGCAAAATAGAGGAAGAGGATTAAGAGGTACAAACTACTAGGTATAAAATAAATAAGATACAAGAATAGATTGTACAGCACAGGGAATATAGCCAATATTTTCTAATAACTTTAAATGAAGTATAATCATTAAAAATATCAAATCACTATCACCTGAAACTAATATAACATTGTAAGTCCCCTATATTTCAATTAAAAAAAAAATAGAGGATGAGAAAAATTAATGTTTTGTGTACCTATCACGTGCTGGGCACTGTGCTAAATTCTATAACATAAGAAAAGATTCCTTCAGCAGTATATTATTTTCCTTTTTTTAACTTAAGAAAATTGGAGTTCAAGGAGAGTAAACAATGAGATAATCTAGGTCAAAATACTGCTTTGGAATTAATGGATTTTAATATTCATATCTAAAGAATGTGATGACAGTTCTTTCATCTGATTTAAACCCACAAAATATTCTTATGATGATTTTTGTTTCTTGCACGTTCTTTTCTTTCTGTGGTTTTTAATATTGCATTGTGACAAATCTGTGAACTGACCATATTAAACTCTCAGAGGACAGTTTAAATACAGATTTTACAGTTAAATATAGTAAAAATTTATTTGAAAATTTGAGTTAATTGTGAGAATTAATTCACATGGCCTACATGTTATTTGTAAAATAAATAAATGAATGAATAAATGCATGAGTAAATATACCTATGAAGAGTCTGTAACGCTTCTGAGTCTTGAGTATATACACCTTTATTTTTAAGAACTTTATACACATTTTACTTTTCAGAGTCAAAGTTATTTTTAAAGAAAAATTTATGTTCCGTGTAGTCTGCCTTTGTGAAATTTAGGAGGTCTTCGTGCTTGGGAATTTTAGTTAAAATAGGACATAAAGTTTTTTGAGTATTGAAGTGCCTATTGGAATGTGACAGTTCCCATTTAATATCTGTATTTATTTACACATGATGCCTCAATTTACATACATAGTGGTGTTCTTTGGGAGTTCTGTAGCTTTTGGCTTTAAGAATTGATGACTATTTTTGCAAACGGAAGTCATATTCTGGATGCCAGAATAACTGAAATTACTGCCCAGGACTTCTGGAAATTGTTAAAATACTTTAAGGATGCTTTTCATTGTGTTTATGAAACCATGAATATTAAAATGGTAAAAATAAAATCTCACATAATTTAAAATTTTCAAAAAGTTTTCCTGCTTTGGTTTGCTCAGTCCTGGATCTTAGAAGCATTTTAGAACTTACACATATACACCACAATAAAGAGTAGAATTTAGCTTGAATAGAGCTTATGTTAACATTAAATCCCTAGATCATTTCTGACCTCAGGTATCTTCTTCTACTGACTCTTTATATGGATTCATCAGCATTCAGATTCCTGCTACTTGTTATCAACCATTTCTCACTACTATGTCCTGTTTAACTGCTAACCTTCTCTATGCCCCTTGATCCAAGTATTGAAGCAAATCATTCTTTTTCATCAAGCAAAATATCTTAAAATGCTAGATTTTGCTAACGATCTAGGGAAAAAAACACTTAAAATTGAATATCAGACCTCACGCATCCTAAATTTTCTCGATCTTTAATCTTTTTTTTTTAACCCTTAATCTTGATTTGGAATTTTAAAAGTATCACAATGCTGAGTGCATCATTTCTCTTTCCCCAGCAGCAGAGGAAAGAAGATTTGTGAAATGACAGCTGTAATTTCTTTGACTTCCTTAGAAGAAAGCTTCAATTTAATTTAAAGGTACAATATAAATAATATTACTAGTGATCAATGAGTTCTTTATCTGTAATTTATATGTCTCTGAAGCCTCCCATGTCCTGAGGAGACTCTTTAGGGTTGCACTATTACTCACCTAAAGACAAATGTAATTATTTTTTCTTCTTCCTTTTCTTCCTCTTCCTCATTTTCTTCTTCTCTTCTTTCTTTTTAAAGCAACTTAATCCTAAAGCTATTAGATATAGCTGATAAGTGTCTTCACAGGTGCCATGGGTGGGGATGAGGAGTGCCCCAAAAAGGAGTGTTCTGGTTTGGGGTACCTAAGCCCAAGCAGGGTAAGGAGGGCACCTTTCCCTGAGAAGAGCCAAGCATAAGGTATCATAACTCAAGAAAGTAAAACAGTGTTCCACGTAGGAGACAGTCTTGCATGAAAGGTCTAACAAGGTGAGGAGGGTATTTGTACAGAAGAAAAGAAGGCAGTGGTGCTGGAAGATTGATGATATAAAGGGAGATTGATCAACTAATTAATATATTTAAGATAATAGGAGTCAGCTTCCTCATTGTCACAGAAGGCAGTTTAAATACAGACAGGGAAAAAGTAGAATTAACCTGGTATGGGAATTAGTGATATCAATATGAAATAATGGTTTTCAATATGTAAAGAAAGACAAGAATAAGTATAGATATAAACGTGTGTATCACATATATAGGTATTTTAAGCACATGTATATATGTGTGTAAATACATATACACACATATATACTCTAGTTCTGTCCACTGAGAGGTCTGGGAGTAGTGACACACTAATAGTCATGAGCACACCGCACATGCAGATCTAAATACCATTCTCCTCTAACAGGAAATAGGGCTTGTTGGAGAAAGGACTAATTTTTGGTCTGAGCCAGGGCAATAAAAGATATATGTAGACTATCCTTTTGGTCCAGAAAGTAAGGAAGTGCTCAAAGAATAATGAAGATATGTCAAAAGAGCACAATAGGAACCTTGAAGGGTATTTATTGACCAAACTAAGGAAAAGTTGTGCTTTTGGCCAGTGAAACAAATAAAGAGTCCAGAAATACATACACATGGTGGATTGTTTTTAGACAATGACACAAGATAATTCAGTGTGGAAAGTATAACCTTCTCAATCAAGATGCCAGAACAATTTTATATATGCAAAAAAGGAAAAGAAGAAAAGAACCTCAACCCTTACTTCACACACTGTATTAAAAAGAAAATAATGCAAATGTACATAGACTTAAATGTAGGAGCAAAACCTATCAAACTTCTAGAAGAAAATATAAGATAAACTGTCAGTGAACTTCAGTTTAGTGAAGATTTTTAAAAATACAAAGCAAAGCACAGTAATCATTTAAAATTTTTGAAAACGTTGGACTTCATAAAAAATTTTCTTCAATGTTTTGAATAGAACTTTTATCTAGAATATATAAAGCACTCCTACAACAACATAATAATAAGACAACCCAAATGGGAAAAAATTGTGGACAGACATTTCACCAATGAAGATACATGGATGGTGAATGAAAACCATAAATAAAAACTACTACAAGATAACACTACACACTCAATAGAATAGCTAAAATTTTAAATTTTAAATACTGACCATACTCAAGTATCAGTGAGTTTCAGAAGCAACCAGAACTTTTATACACTTCTGGTAGAAACGCAAATTGGTACAGTTACTTTGGAAATGAGTTTGGTATATTTTTTAAAGTTAATGGGATCCAGCCATCTCACTCCTAGGTATTTACTCCCCCAAAATAAAAGCATATATCCATCCAAAGACCTGAATACAGATTTTCACAGCAGCTTTATTGGTAATTGCCTAAAACTGGGAACAACTCAAGTATCCATCAGCAGGTGAATGGATAGACGAATTGGGTATAGCCATATAATGGAGCACTGTTCAATAATAAAAAGTAACGAATTAACAAAATATCTGCTTAATTTCTTCTACTTGTACCATTCCTTCAAATAATTTGGTACTCCCTGCTAATAAAGTAATGGATTACTGATATATACAACAAAATGGATAAATCTCAAAATTATTATGGTGAGTGAAAGAAGCCAGGCAAAGAAAGAATACATAATTTCATTCATACAAAATCCTAGTAAATACTAATATCAAAGGATGCAATGAGAACACAATATTATTTCAGTGATGTTCCTACCAAAAATACATAATCAGATCCAATCATGGGAAACTATCAGACAAACCCAAATAGAGAGGTATTCTATTTTTTAAAAATCCTATAGTCTTCAAAAGTGCATCAAAAGACAAAGAGAGACCAAGGAACTATTTGAAAGACACTGAACTGGGTATATTTTCTATAAAGGCATTATTGAGACAATTTGGAAATTTGAATGGGTGTGAGGATTAGATTAGACTCAAGAATCTTAGGGTGTATTAGAACTATTAGAACAATTGACAATACTTGAATGGAATCTGATTAGATGTAATAATATGTCAAAAAATATTTCCTGGTTTTAATCTTGTAGTTATGTTGAAAAATGTCCTGGTTTATAGGAAATGCTAAAGTATTAGGGGTGATGGGGCCATCAGGTTGGCCACTTACTTTCAAATGCTTCAGGAAAAATGAAATTGTTCTTTGTGCCATACTTGCTGTTTTCTATACATTTCAACAGATGGATAGATAGATATAGATATACAACAATTGTTTGTTATTTCTATACATTCTGTTCACTTTGATCCTATACAGCAATTCAAAGAGTCCTTTCATATAATTTTCAGATTCTTCTGGTAGAAATTCTCAGATTTCTACCATAATGCTCCTACTTGCTTCTCTCCAAGACTATATCTAGGTGTGTAAAAGGAGAAAGACTTAGGTAGTGTAACCACCAAATTAAAGTGTGCCCAGACAACAGACATCCTGAGTCATCCTGAGAAAACAAGGGAGGATGGTCAATTTAGGTCTGTGATGTTGGAGAGTGATATCATTTCAGGCCCGTGTCCATCTTTTGTTCTCAAAGTCAGTGGCACTCTTCTGCAGCTTGCGGTTGTGCTGGCAGTAACAACTGGGCAACCCATAATCGGCTCTCTCTGAATCATTTCAGGGCCTCATGTTCTCTCCTCTATTTGGATCCTGCCCTACTTTGGCTTTCACAGGCATTACAGAAACTCCTGAGATCCGCCTGGCTATGACTCCCATTTGGACCAGTATCATGAGGTTCCTCCTAAAATGACTCAGCCCTGACAAGCTCCCCAGACAATTTCTACCCCCTAGGGGTTCTGCCCATGACACAAGAGAACATGGAGTGGTCCAGAAAGCTAAATATTGGGTCCTTCTCTGCTTTCTTCTTCTCACAAAATCTCTGGACTTTTGTTACATCAGTGAAGACGTAGTCTCTTCCTTTTGGACATCAGCCTCTTGCCTAAACTTTAATAACACACATGGGTATTTTCTCGGTGTTAAGGGAGAAGATCTACGATTTGATTATTGCACATGGTCTTTAATGTTGTTATATATGAACTAAAGGAATTTGGAAATTACTTCCTCTCAAAAAACCTCCCTTTTGTGATGTTTCAAAATCCTATTTTAAATGCCAGATGTTGAATATTAACCCTTGCTTTTTCACTGCAATCTTTCTGTAACAATCCTAATATGACTCTTCTCTTAAGCTGGTCTGAGAAAAGCACATTTCAGAAAGAAAAAAGAAAAAAAACACAATAATATTTTTTCTTTCTTTTTTTAAATTAATTTTTATTGGAGTATATTTGCTTTACAATGTTGTGTTAGTTTCTACTGTACAGCAAAGTGAATCAGCTCTATGTATACATATATCTGCCCTTTTTTGGATTTCCTTCCCATTTAGGTAGAAAACACAATAATATTTTTTCTAGTGTTTCTTTCATGATACATTTAAGTTACGTAACGTGTCTTGTGCCATGTAACTACTGGAAGTCCAGTAACCTCTTTTAACTTTCCAAGGATCCCAGGGATGTGTGAGGGATGGACATGCACTGTTGAGATTCATCTCATGTCTCTGAATAAACATTTCTGTTACTGATTCAATTATCAACCTTCCTTACCATCTTGTCTTCTAAATATTGTACTTTCTCTTCACTCCACCGCAAGCATTGGTCCTGACCATTCTCTTTCATTATGCAGAACATCTCATATGATTGTTGTGTGTAATAGATGCTTTCTGTACCTATCTGTAGTTCCATAGTTGCTCTCCTTCTAGCTTTCCAACACTTGTTTGGGAAACCCTTAGCCCTTCTAGCCCTTTTCCCACTGTATCCAAGAATTCAAAATCTTTGGGATTCTTGTTACTTTGTTATTCAAAGAAACTCCTCCCTCTTTTTGCATCAAAAATTTCCCAGTCAAAATGGATAACTAATAAGAACCTCCTATATAAAAAAATAAATAAAATTAAATTAAAAAAAAATTTCTCAATCAAACAGGCCCTCAAGACTTCCCTTACGTAACAACATGTCTTATTAAGATCTCCGCTCCTCCCACCACCAAATGTACAAATTTCTCCCTAGAGGAACTCTACCATCCTCCTCCAGCAGAGGTCTACAGCCAGGTAGCCCAAGACTTTAATCTGGCCAAGAGACAAATTTTATTCATCTGCAGAATTTGTGTCTTCATTTTACTTCTATACCTGTTTCACCATTGAATTTTGGAAGCAGAAAATTTACTTTATAGTTTGATAGATCCAGAGATGGAAAGAGGTTTTGCTCCATGATGGATCATACACAGAGTCACATTCATATATGATTTAGATGATGATATCTGGGATTTGAGGGCTCATGAGATTTAGACGAGATTTTAGCCTTGAGCTGATGTTAATAGGCTGAGAACATGGGGGATGCTGGGATGGGGTAAATATGTCCACGTGGGATGAATGTGAGCCTTTGGGGCCAGAGGGTGGACTGTGGTAGTCTGAAAAATGACCCTCCCCACCTCAAAAAAAAGATATTTACATAAAGTCCCTGGAAACTACGAATGTTACCGTATTTGAAAAATGAGCCTTGTCAGATGTGATTAAATTAAGGATCTTGAAATGAGGAGATAATCCTGAATTATCTTGGTGGGTCCTAAATCCAGTGACAAGTTTCCTTTTCAGGGAAAGTCAGAGAGATATTTGAGACAGACAGAAGAGGAGAAGATACCAACACAGAGTAGAGAATGCAATGTAAAGACAGATTCAGAGATGGAGTGATATGGCCACAGCCCAGGAATGCCGGGATAGCTAATAGAAGCTGGAAGAGAAAAGAGACAAGTTGTCCCTTTAAGCTCCCAGAGAAAGTATAGCCCTAGACATTTCAGACTTCCAGACTCCAGAACTGTGAGAGGATACAAAAAAAAAAGCAAATCCTTGTTATTCCAGTTGTAAGAACATCTCTGGAGAAAGACTTTAAATTAATAGGAGAATTGGTATATGGTGTTTTAGACTATCTTACCATGCTACATGAAAATATTTCTACAAAAAGAAAAAAGCCATTTTTATCATAACATGGTGAAATATAATAAAAGTAGAGTTTATTATTGGAAATGGCTCTATTATTGACCAAACTAATTCTCTAAAATTTGAGCAGTCTACTTTTTTCCTTTCATTCAGTTTATTCTATAATAGCTTTAGGAGAGGTTGTTTTGACCAAAAGGATATCAGATATAGCTAAAATTAATAATTTAAAATCTTTGGCAGTATAAGTGATTAAGAGCACTTCTTTTTTTTCTTTTTTAGTTAGTAGCATCTGGTTTTAAATCCTGAGTGAATACTTACTAGCTGTGTGACCTCAGACAAATTGCCTAATCACTGTAAGTCTGTATAAAATATTTAATAAGAAGACAACAAAGAAAATTTGAGGCTATTGCTAGACTTCTTTGATGTATAAAAGTGAGTAGTAGAGGGAGAACCAGTCACCTGTAACCAGTATCTTCCAAGGACTACCCAGAAGACATGTATAATATCACTCTAAGATGTAGTTTATTGTAAGACCAGTGATTGGGCTTGCTTCATGAAGGCTCTAAGGTACAATTTAATAGAGTTTCACAAGTCTATTTTCTTGGGTAATTTCCACATTCTCTTGGGTTATTTTCATATTTCTCAGAAAACTCAGCTATAAATAAAATGGAGGGAGTTTCTTGACAAAACAGAAGAAAATCAAGGTCTAGACAACTAGCTTTTAAAGAAACCCTAGGCTAAGAAATTATGCCAATAGTTGAGAATGGTGCCACTTGAAACCAAAAAATTGAGACTAAACTTGAAATTTCCAGAAGATTTCCCAAGGAACAAAAAGTTAAGGAAAGGCCAGGGAACTTTTGTTATGACTATGGGAAAAGATAGAATGCAGAATCCTGGATGTAAGACATGAGAGAAGAAACAATGTTTACTCCACACAGCAGGCAATTAGAGCCATCAATGGACCATCATGGATGACAGAATACACTGAAGGAAGAAGAGGACAGAAATGAATGCTTATTTAATGTCTAATGTGGGCCTCAAAACTTTGCATTTAAGATTTAGAGAAGCACTTTTATTTAATCCTCACAATTACTTCTTTAAATAACTAACATTATCTGTGAAGTCATGCTAATCTATCTCACTTCCAAATCCATGATCTTTCTAGACAATTTAAAAGGAGAGTGGGTATCATATTGTCCCTAGACATGAGCTGTGAACTACACCCAGAAGGTTAGGAACAAACTCCTGAAGAATTTGCAAAAGAGCATCAGGCTGAGAAAGGTCTTCTAACACTATGGCTACCAGCTCTGGTCATTTCAATTATTTGAAAGCAAGGAAGGAAATATCGATTGCTTTAACCCCTCTAAAGGTATCTTCATGATTAGGATAAAACTTCATAGTATTCCACAAAACAAAGAAAATAATGTCTTACCAGATGACCAAGTCAATTTCATATTCCAGAAACAGCATGAGAGAGGTCCTGCTAAGTGACCATGTTAGAATCCTGGTTCTCAAGAAAGGTGAAGTGCTGAAAACTTTGAAGCCAGAGGTAAGTTCAGAGGAAATAATGATTGTGACAATATGCTCCACTTCGGTTTGGTTTGGTTTGGTTTTGAAGTGAAATTACTGCAGCAAAGAATCTGGTGTAAACCACAAAAGAAACCTTAATTTTTAAATTTAGGTGGACTGTTTGTGTAATATAGATATGCATCTTGGTTTTGGGCTTGGTTTGTTTTGCTTCTGCTTGTTAGTCAAAGGTGTACCACTGACATTTACAAATAATAGGTCTTTGGGATATGTTTGATTGTTTGGAAATTTAAAAGTGACTGTGTATTTGGGGGTTTTGTTATTGCTGGTTTTCTGGGTTTTGTTTGTTTTTTGCTATTTTTCATCACTGATAAATGCATACAGAAAAACGAGTAACATCAAGGTCTAAACATCCTTTGGTAAAATTTCTTCAACTGTGTCCAATAACAATATATCGTTTATCTCAACAAGCACAATGGAGCAAAGGGAAGTGGTTTCTTTTCAGACATTTTGTCTGCGAAATTTCTCTGGTGGGTTTTCTTTGTATTTTAATCTGGCAATAAATTTCCTGATGACATAAACTTTATCATCTTATTTCACTTTGTAGAGGTCCGGGCCAGCCTCATATTCATATGTTAATTGAATTTAGAAAAAAAGGTGATTATTTGGATTTTTATTAACAAAAAAAAAAAAAGAAACAGTTTTTATAGGTTAAACTATATAAAATTACTGATATTAAATGGTTTTTCGCTTCTAAATTGCAATTTTTCATATGCTTCGATCTAGTGTATTCCTAGTACTTTTACTGGGAATACGTGATTCCCTTACTAATATCTCTATATAGCTCAGTAGGATTCTGGAATATATTCTTGATTATAAGAGAGATAAAATACAATTATGGTCTGAGAGACTATCATCTAAATTTTTAGAAGTGGTAGTATTTGTAAAGCATAGCATTCTATTAACATTCTATTAACCACATACTTTATTAATTTTTGTTTGTTTCTTCAACAAGTACTTTTGAACATGTACTATAATATGGTGGTTTTAACATATAGGTGTCAAAATTCATGGATTTCAATCCTGGTAGTCCCCATATTTTAGTGTGTAACACTCTCCATATTCATGTATATCTTCAAGTCAAATGTTTCTTTTCTATAAATGGGGACAAGAATGGGGACAACATCTGGCTCACAGAATTGTATGAATTAAGTGAAATAATAACTGTGCTTCACAGTACCTGGCTCATAGTAACCACTCAGTACAAGGGAGAAAAATAGGTAATCCTGTTGTCATGGAGCTTACAATCTAGTAAGGGATACAGACATAAATTATCACAACTGTCATAAGTTTTATAAAGGTGTGAGTAAGAGTACTACACAGGTGTGAGTAAGAGTACTCTGTGGCAATCAGAGAAAGCTTTCTTTGGAAAATGAGAATTGAGCTGAGATCTGAAGGATAAACACTAATAAATCAGGTAAAATTTTGATGGAAAGCATTCCAGGCAGAGGAAAATCCATGCCCTATATTTTGCAAGAGTATGACATTTTTGGGGAACTGAATAAGGCCAGCAAGGCTAAGGTGTCAAACTTCTGCAGGTGAGGCAGAAGTGGGAGCCCAGTCTCATGGGGTCTGTTAAGCCATGTAAATTCCTTTAAATAGAGGAGTGAAGTCATTGCCCAACTTTGCTGCTTAATAGAAACCTTATTCTTTTTTAAATATCTGGTGTGACTTACTTCTTTTGTAGTATTTATAAAAAATAATTTGATGTGCCTTGGCTTCCTGCAATCATTACAATTATTTTTAAATGACATTCATGTGGACAGATTTTGTTTTTCGTCCATTTTTCTCTATTTTAAATACAGATATAATTTCCAAAATTCCCTAAAATGTGAGGTTTGAGGGCACAGTCCTCCGGGCTATCAAGTTTTCCCAAGACTTCTGACACCAAGTACAAGTTGGGTGGGGGAGGGGGGAGTCCCAAAACCACCCTCAGTTTTGATAATTCACTAGAAGGACTCACAGGACTCACTGAGAGCTATTGTACATGTGTACATGAGAGCCATGCTTTATTATAGGGAAAGGATAATGAAAATCAGCCAAGGATGAGATGCATAGGGCAGAGGCTGGGAAAGTTCTACAGTGAAGCGTCTGCTGTCCTCAAGATGCATTACTCTCCCCACAACCATGTATGACATTACACACTGAGTATTGCCAACCTGGGAAACTCATCCGAGCTTTCATGTCCAGAGTTTTTATTGGGGCTTCATTACATGGACATAATTGATTGATAGCCCATGTGGTTGTACTCAGTCGTTAGCCCCCTACTTCTTAGAGGTCAGGCTGCAACCATGAAGCCCAGGAGGCCCACCATAAGTCACCTCATTAGCATAAAGTATCAGATGTGGTCCAGGAGGCCCACCATGAATAACAAAGACACGTTTATCACTCAAGAAATTCAGAGAGTTTAGAAGTTACCTCCCAGTTGCTATGGACAAAGACCACATCTTTCGTTTGGCCACAGGTCAAATGATTTACTACAAAGGCTACCCTCTGGCTTTTGGGCAAGTCTCTCTTACAGCAAAACAATCATATTTGTCTGGGCATCTACTTTTAGTATAGCTTTTATATGATAGACACAGCAACAGTATCATTGTGAATTTTGGAAGAGCCACTGAGGGGTAGAGATACGTTTTAAAAAACCTACTAATCTGTCCCATAAAGTTATTACAACATTTTCACATTCTTGTTTCTTGATTTACCATTATTTCTAGCTTAGGATAAACTTGTGCAGTTATTCAGCATGGAAATTAGTTGATTATTGACTAAATCCAGTTCTTCTTCCTCAGGTCAATTATTTTCCATCAGTATTACATCTTAAGGAGGCTTTAACTAGTTTTCCAATTTGACCACCAGTATCAGCATTATAACCTCACCAATAGTGTCTGTGTTATACCATTATCACAGTATGGCAGTAGATGTGACTTTAAAACTAAGATCAAAAGATACAGGCACATTACTAGAGTCCCAGTAAGTCATCAACAGTTAGTCCAGTCCACCATCATATTGTAGAACCAAAATGTCTCCTAGAGTGCTGCCACTCAGGTTTGCAGTTTTCCCTACAACCATGTCAGTTTGCAAAAGCAGAAGCGATCTTCACCCTTTCAAGCATCTGGTAAAATTGAGTTAAGAGGCAATATCATCTCTTCTTCTGAGTCTTCCTCAAAGTAGTAATGTAATATTTGATTTCCCTCATTACATAACCCATTTATTCATTCCCTTACCTTCAGCTACTATTCCTGCCCTAGCCCTATTAACTGTTTAGCTTTACCCAAACTTTCCACCTTTGGAAAAGATGTGATGTTTGGCCACTGAGCAGATCCAGATTGCTTCCCCCTCAGTCCACTCCCATTACACTGGGAAGAATTATATAGTGCATAACTAGTAGGCTATCTCAAGCACTAGGCAACTAATTTTACATTTTCCACCAACCCCAATTATGCCAGATACAACCCATCAGCCCCTTGGGAATCCTGATATAAAGGTTTAAAGATACAGCTACAGTTTTTTGTTTAGGGATCATGCCTGCTTCTGGCACCAACAGTTGCAAGCCTGGTCCTTGGACCACTGCATTAAGTAAGAAAAAAAAAAGGTTGAGGTGATATGAGAAAAAAAGAAAATAATATAGTCATACCACCGTCCTCCCTCTGTGGGAAAAAATTGTATAGTCCTACCAGAATACTCCCCTATTTCCTTCTCCCCAGATTACCCAGAAAAGTGAAGGAATCTATCTAGTCATCACCGTCCCTTGGACCCCTCATGTTGAATATGAGAACACACACATGAAGGTGTATAAACCAACCCTTCTTGCTTCTATCTCCCTCATTTTTTTAAATTTTATTTTTTATTTTTTGCGGTACGCGGGCCTCTCGCTGCCGTGGCCTCTCCTGTTGCGGAGCACAGGTTCCGGACACGCAGGCTCAGCGGCCATGGCTCACGGGCCCAGCCACTCCGCGGCATGTGGGATCCTCCCGGACCGGGGCACGAACCCGCATCCCCTGCATCGGCAGGCGGACTCCCAACCACTGCGCCACCAGGGAAGCCCTATCTCCCCCATTTTAAACAACAAATGTACTAATTGTCCATTCTAATTCTCTATCAAACCATTCCTCTGAGGACAATACCTCCCTGCCCATGGTTGGGCATACGAGCTATAAAGTACTTTCCTTGGTCTGATGGAAGGTGACTTGGTAGTCCAAACTAGTGTTTCTCAAAAGCACCTCAGTTTCCATAATTTCCTAGAAGGACTCATAGAACTCTCTGAGAGCCATTATAATCACAGTTATGATTTATTACAGGGAAATGACACATTAAAATCAGCCAAAAGAAGAGACAGCAAAGTCTGGGAGGGATCCAAACACAAGGTTTCCATTGTCCTCAGGACACATTACCCTCCTAGCATCCATGTGTGACAGTATGTGTGGAGTATTGGCAACCCAGGGAGCTCATCTGAGCTTCAGTGTCAAGACTTTTCACCAGAGTTTCATTACTTGGGCATGACTGATTGATTGATGGCCCCTGTGGTGCTCTGTCTCTTGCCCCTACTCTCCAGAACTCAGGCTGGTAACACATGGTCCAAGAGGCCCACCATGGGTCATCTTGTTAGCATACACTCTCAGGCTTGATCAGAGGGACCCACCATGAGCCATTTCTCTAGTACAGCTGGCAGATGTGGTTCACAAGACCTGCCATGAACAACAAAGACACTCCTATCACTGGGGATATTCTTTAGAGTTTAGACATTACCTTCCTGGAGCCAGGGACAAGGCTAGGACCCCTCTTTTGTCAAGGTCAAATTCTTTGCTACAAAATATATCATTTAAAAATAAATAATGCATAGAATTTCCCTTTGGAAGTTGTACTTTTATGAAATTTGTTCTTTTTCTTAGCTCTCTGGGAAACATCAGTGCAGTTTCCAAGTGGGTGTGGGACATGCTGCTAGCTGACCATGAGATATACCTTCTACCGTTCATCCTTACTAACAGATTAGGAAATGGGGAAAATAAAATAGAAAACAAAGGGATCAGCAAAGTTAAAATGAATTACCATTTCTTTGAAAACATGATGGCAAGGTTGATGAAGAAGGAGGAGAGGAAGACGGAGGGGGTAGTGAGGAGATAAGAGATAGGGGTGCTTAAAGAATTAACATTAGAAATATAAGGGAGACAGGGCAGATGCAAATTGTTAAACAGCTAATATAAGGATATTATGAACAACTTTATGCCAATAAATTTGAATACATACATAAGGTGGTCAAATCCCTAGAAAACAAATCAAAAAGAAAAACACCATAGTTCCATAACCATTAAAGTGTTTGAATTGTGAGTGAAAAAATCTTCCCACAAACCAAAACCAAAAGTAAAACAAAGCCAGGTATGGCTTTTCCCAAAGTCCTACCAAACACTCAAGAAACAAACAAACAAAAACACACACACACACTTCAGTCTTCCATACACTATTCCAAAGTATATAGAACAAGAGGAAAGATTTCACCAAAGCCAGCCCAGATTCAAAGCCAGGGGAATTAGACTCCACCTCTTGTGAAGGAATAGCAAAGAATTTGCAGCTCATCTTTAATCTACCGCAAAGTGGTTTTCTAAAATACTGTAATAAGGAGGAGAGTGTCACTGGATCTCTTCATTTCTTTCTAAGAAAACAGCAAAGTAGAAGTAAGCTTACACAGAGTAGTAGTGATATAAACTAAACTTGTAGTAAAATTTATTTTATTTGCAGTGATTTAAAATGAAGTATTCAAATGAAATTGCTAATACTACTGTATAGATCATGGAGAGTAAGGGGCAAACTGCATGTGTATTACAGGGAATTAGCTCTTTCATATTGTATGTCTTAACTTGTACTGGCATAAATTCTTTTTTTTTTTTTTTTTCCTTTTGGCCATGCCATGTGGCTTGTGGGATTTTAGCTCCCTGTCCAGCGATTGAACCCAGGCCCTCGGCAGTGAGAGTGCAGAGTCCTAATCACTGGACCACCAGGGAATTCCCTAAATGGATTCTTTCTGTGCTTTGCAATCTTTGCCTTTCTACATTTGGGGGATGTAGCAAATTCTTTCTACAAAAAAAATGAATGTGTTTCCACTTAAGTGTACTTTTTATTTGTGTCTTTAATACATTTACACATATTTTTATCATCTCTTATAGACATTGTCTTGCACACAGTAGGCATCCAGTATTGAAATTCTTGAAAAAAAAAGATGAGCATAAAAAGCTGTGAAAGACAATAATCTGCTTTGTAACTTATAGGAAGGAATTATGTCAAACAATTATAAAGAAAATGAGGAAGAACAATACCTGAGCTTACCTAAAACCTTATGAAGGCTACTTACCAGTTTCCCTTGCTACTTCTACAGGACTTGATCTCTAGAAAATTATTTCACTGCAACTACCTATTATGTTTCATCTGCTATATTTTAATCAAAGTTTAAAAAAATTACAAGACCATTTTGCCTTAAATTCTACTTTTAGTTCTATGGTGTGCATATGATTTTTGTTACTTCTTATACGTAGGAACCAGGAGGGTCAAAACTATGTTAATGGCAGAAGTCTAGCATAATATTTTTGTCAATAACTCTGTCAAAGTCTTTTATATATGAGCTTGATGAATTGTTCCTTGTTTTTAAAATTTTATTTTAAGAAATGTTGGGAGGGGACTTCCCTGGTGGAGCAGTGGTTAAGAATCCGCCTGGCGATGCAGGGGACACGGGTTTGAGCCCTGGTCCAGGAAGATCCCACATGCCGTGGAGCAACTAAGCCCATGCCCCATAACTACTGAGCCTGTGCTCTAGAGCCCGCGTGCCACAACTCCTGAAACCCGTGCACCTAGAGCCCGTGCTCTGCAACAAGAGAAGCCACTGCAATGAGACGCTCACTCACCGCAACTAGAGAAAGCCCGTGCTCAGCAACGAAGACCCAATGCAGCCAAAAATAAATTAATTAATTTTTTCCAAAAAAAAATTGGGGGAAGGGGTTGGATTTAAGTATACAAATAACGCATTCTTATATATTGGCAGCTATCTAAAATTTTATGGTACTTTCCTGCCTTCCTACAATCTTTCATTCACCCATTCAAGAAATTTTAATTGGGCTTCCCTGGTGGCGCAGTGGTTGAGAGTCCGCCTGCCAATACAGGGGACACGGGTTTGTGCCCCGGTCCAGGAAGATCCCACATGCCGCGGAGCAGCTGGGCCTGTGAACCATGGCCGCTGAGCCTGCATGTCCGGAGCCTGTGCTCCGCAACGGGAGAGGCCGCGACAGTGAGAGGCCCGTGTACCGCAAAAAAATAAAAGTAAAAAATAAATAAATAAATAAAAATGTAAAAAAAAAAGAAATTTTAATTGAACTCTGATGATGTTCCTAACACTATGATAGGTATTGAAGGTCAAACTGTGACTAGAAAACATTGCCAGATAAAAGGCAGGATTCCCAGTTAAACTTGAATGTTCGATAAACAACATACTTATACTAAAAATTATTGTTTATGTGAAATTCAAATATAACTCGGTGTCCTGTAATCTTTTTAAATTTTATTTATTTATGCATGCATGTTATATATGACAGCCCTAGTAAAAATAAAGACTGTTCTTGATCTGTTATAACTTAAAGTCCATTGGGCAAGGCAGATACTAATCAAATAATCTTGCAGGTAAACGAAAATTATAACTGAGATAAGTGTTCCCAAGGATAGGTATAGAGTTATAGAAGAAGAAAATAATTGAGTGAGAAACAAGGTCAGGAAGGGGACACCAGGGAAGACTTCACCGTGACAGAGACAATGGACCAGAGACCCTATGGGGAAGGAAACAGAGATGCTCTAACACTGCTACTTTACATGAAAATTTTATATTAAAGAGGGGTGTGTCTAACTTTTATGGTACAACAGTAGAAAACCTGACTGCACACTCTGATGCAGAAACAAAGCCCTGTTTTTTAGGGGTGACCCAGTGTCTTTCCTATCTGGCATCTGACTGATAACAAAGCCAGAGACTACAAGTTTTAGCCCTGTGTGTAAAGGTGGTATAGGAGAGTTCAGTTTCGATATTCAACTCCTGAAACTATGGGCATTCTCTTGGATCAGAGAAGACAAGTTGCTTGTCCCATCAGGCCTCTGGCTCTTGCTCCTGCCAGAAGTGAGCAAGAAACATGCCTGGTTGTAAGTAGGAGGGGAGACTATTCAGCACAGGCTGGTGGGAAAGACGAATCTGTGATGCACTCACATGGGAGCTGCCAGACAGGAGTGTTGCAAGTGAGCACACTCAGCAGTGCCTCTGGCAGGATTTAGGCTCTCAGACTTTCCCAGCAGCCCAGCTTGAGATTCCTCCCCACTTTCCAAGTTTCTCTTTGCATGCAGTCTAAAAAAAATGGTCTTGTGTAATTTGTATTAATTATTCAGCTTTTGAATATGATCATTGTTCATCATGATCATAATAACGAGAACAATCCTGCCTCAGGTTTATATATTTATTCCCAAATGTTCAAGTTCCTTTAATTATATTATTTATCTTTATGATGTCTGCTAAATCACTGGTCCCCAACCTTTTTGGCACCAGGGACCGGTTTCGTGAAAGACAATTTTTCCACGGACCGGGCGGGGTGTGGAGGGGGTTCAGGTGGTAATGTGAGCGATGATTCAGGTGGTAATGTGAGCAATGGGGTCCATGGCTCAGGGGGTAATGCGAGCGCTGGGGAGCGGCAGAAGAAGCTTTGCGCTCACTTGCCCGCAGCTCACCTCCTGCTGGTGTGGCCCGGGTCCTCACAGGCCGTGGACCGGGGGTTGGGGACCCCTGTGCTAAATAAAAGGAGTGACTGTTATTACATCAATTTTTAGGGATGGGGGAACCTGAGTGTAGTCTCTCTAGGTGAGTTGCCCAAGTTCCTTTTCTGACACAGTCCACGGCAGCCTCCACTGTTGACATCTCCTCACTTTGTCTGGAGCTGTATCAAGCTAGTTAGAAGGGCAGAGCACTAATCAACTGACTGAAAAATAATTATCCTGAAAAAAATTAGTAAATATAATGTTAAATCACAAAGTACTTAGTTGACTTGTTAAAAATTATCAAAAATAAACTGACATATATAACAATGTCAAAAATGCCACCTGTTAAATTATAAAATGATTTGCTTCCATGATTTTATTATCATGGCAAATAGCATTGTTAGTGATTGCAACATTTTAAATCCCCAAAGTAGCAAATGCTCTAAATTTCTCTAATAAATTAGTATATTAGAAGGCTGTAAATGTGGGAATATTTAAGCTTTTTCTCTAAAATTATGAAGTATTTTTGAATTATAATAGAATAATGTATCCCTTTATAAAAACCAGGGCTTTTGGGGGGAAATTGAAGAAATCTGTTTTTTTAATATCTCAACCTCTTTGTATAACACTTGTTTTCTGAATAACAATATTTTTCATAATTAGTCTATATCTTAATTTAATGTACATATGACTCTAAATGGGTATAAATATCAAATGTATAAACGATCTATGGGTTTTGTAGTTATAGAATGCTTTTTTTTTTCATGCAAAGACTTTATTTTCCTAGGAAAGTTTTAGAAACCAGAATACATGTGTTTTTTTTTAAAGAGCCAGTTTTTGTTTACTCCACTTTATAAAAACTAGAGAATTCCCTGCATAAAGCTAGAAACTCTACTATTGAAATCCTGCCTTTTTGTGTTGGTTTCTGTCTTCTATCTGTGAAAAGTGGACAGGTAGATTTCAAAAAAGAATGATTATTTCCAGATAAAACCTCAAAAATGATTTTATTTTATTTTTTCATTTTTATTATTTGATAGGCAAAGAGTGAGTTTATTAGCATAGGATGCTTGCGAGAGCTACAAGCGGACAGGCAAGGGAGCACAGCCCCGAGAACAAAGAGGGCTACATTTTTATAATCAAAGAAAAAGTGGGGAGGGAAGAAGACCACCTTCTTCCTCATTTTTGTGTAGACACCAAGGCTTACATCATTAGTTCCTCCTTTGACCCTGTATGGTCTAATGGAGATGGTCATGATGCTATTTAAATATGTATATTAGCAGAAGGGTGGTGACATATACTAATATATGGTAATTCATCTCAGGTTTTAGTATAATGTCCCCTTTCACCTATTTCTTTCCCTTTTCACCTATATTTCTGTCTTGCAGAAATGCTACTCTTCAAGGACTATTTATTAACTCCCTGACTTCATGTAACAAGATTCAGACTGCATATCTATTGTGTTTTTTGTTTTTTTTAACATCTTTATTGGAGTATAATTGCTTTACAATGGTGTGTTAGTCTCTGCTTTATAACAAAGTGAATCAGTTATACATATACATATGTTCCCATATCTCTTCCCTCTTGCGTCTCCCTCCCTCCCACCCTCCCTATCCCACCCCTCTAGGTGGTCACAAAGCACCGAGCTGATCTCCCTGTGCTATGCGGCTGCTTCCCGCTAGCTAGCTATTTTACATTTGGTAGTATATATATGTCCATGCCACTCTCTCACTTTGTCACAGCTTACCCTTCCCCCTCCCCATATCCACAAGTCCATTCTCTAGTAGGTCTGTGTCTTTATTCCCATCTTGCCCCTAGGTTCTTCATGACCCTTTTTTTCTTCTTAGATTCCATATATATGTGTTAGCATATGGTATTTGTTTTTCTCTTTCTGACTTATGTCACTCTGTATGACAGACTCTAGGTCCATCCACTTCACGACAAATAACTCAATTTCATTTGTTTTTATGGCTGAGTAATATTCCATTGTATATATGTGCCACATCTTCTTTATCCATTCATCTGTTGATGGACACTTAGGTTGCTTCCATGTCCTGGCTATTGTAAATAGAGCTGCTATGAACATTTTGATACATGACTCTTTTTGAATTATGGTTTTCTCAGGGTATATGCCCAGTAGTGGGATTGCTGTGTCGTATGGTAGTTCTATTGTAGTTTTTTTTTTTTTTTTTTTTTGCGGTACGTGGGCCTCTCACTGCTGCGGCCTTTCCTGTTGCAGAGCACAGGCTCTGGACGTGCAGGCTCAGTGGCCATGGCTCACAGGCCCATCTGCTCCAACGGCATGTGGGATCTTCCTGGACCAGGGCATGAACCCGCGTCCCCTGCATCGGCAGGCGGACTCTCAACCACTGCGCCACCAGGGAAGCCCTATTTGTAGTTTTTTAAGGAACCTCCATACTGTTCTCCATAGTGGCTGTATCAATTTACATTCTCACCGACAGTGCAAGAGTGTTCCCTTTTCTCCACACACTCTCCAGCATTTATTGTTTCTCGATTTTTTGATGATGGCCATTCTGATCGGTGTGAGATGATATCTCATTGTAGTTTTGATTTGCATTTCTCTAATGATTAATGATGTTGAGCATTCTTTCATGTGTTTGTTGGCAATCTGTATATCTTCTTTGGGGAAATGTCTATTTAGGTCTTCTGCCCATTTTTGGAATGGGCTGTTTGTTTTTTTTGTTATTGAGCTGCATGAGCTGCTTGTAAATTTTGGAGATTAATCCTTTGTCAGTTGCTTCATTTGCAAATATTTTCTCCCATTCTGAGGGCTGTCTTCTCGTCTTGTTTATGGTTTCCTTTGCTGTGCAAAAGCTTTTAAGTTTCATTAGGTCCCATTTGTTTATTTTTGTTTTTATTTCCATTTCTCTTGGAGGTGGGTCAAAAAGGACCTTGCTGTGATTTATGTCATAGAGTGTTCTGCCTGTGTTTTCCTGTAAGAGTTTAATAGTTTAATTAGTTTATAGTTTAATAGTTTAAGTTTATAGTTTAATTAGTTAATAGTTTAATTAGTTTAATAGTTTAAGAGTTTAATTTAGGTCTTTAATCCATTTTGAGTTCATTTTTGTGTATGATGTTAGGGAGTGTTCTAATTTCATTCTTTTCCATGTAGCTGTCCAGTGTTCCCAGCACCACTTATTGAAGAGGCTGTCTTTTCTCCACTGTATATTCTTGCCTCCTTTATCAAAGGTAAGGTGACCATATGTGCGTGGCTTTATCTCTGGGCTTTCTATCTTGTTCCATTGATCTGTATTTATGTTTTTGTGCCAGTACCATACTGTCTTGATTACTGTGTTTTAACAATCAGGGTTTGTGTCTTGAGTGTGCCTGGTGCTTAGAGGCACCTGGTCTTTCATCAAGGTAGTGTAGATTGTTGCTAGGTTACTAGATTCTTTTCTTGAGTGGTCAGTAGTTTACAACAGTCTCCCCAAACTCCCTTAAAATTCCCTTTCTGTCTTTAATCCCCTAGTGGGATTTTAAACCAACTAATTATCCTACTCTATCCCTATCAGAATGATCTTTTTAAGAACACAATCTAATCACATTCTCCCTGCTTAAAGCCCTCCAATGGATTTGCATTGCTCTTAAGATAAAGACGAAAATCTTTATGTAATGATTTGCCCTGAGGCTTACCTCTATTTGTGTACCTCAAAAACAAACAAACAAACAAACAAAACTTCACCTCCAGCAGCCTTGAAGAATAATATAGATGTTTATATTGTCTTGGCCTGCTGGTGAATTCTAACTACAAACTGAAGTCTCTAAAGTGAATCCCACCCAAACAATTCTACTTCTACCACCGGTAGATGAGCGTTTCTCAGTCTTGAATGCACATTAACATAGTCTGGTATACCTTTTATTTTTATTTTTGGCTGCGTTGGGTCTTCGTTGCTGCTCGCAGGCTTTCTCTAGTTGCGGAGAACAGGGCTATTCTTTGTTGCAGTGCGCCAGCTTCTCATTGCGGTGGCTTCTCTTGTTGCGGAGCACAGGCTCTAGGCGCATAGCACCTCTTCATGGTTGTCGTGGCACGCGTGCTCAGTAGTTGTGGCTCACAGGCTCTAGAGTGCAGGCTCAGTAGCTGTGGCGCACGGGCTTCGTTGCTCCGAGGCATGTGGGATCTTCCTAGACCAGGGCTCAAACCCGTGTCCCCTGCATTGGCAGGTGGATTCTTTTTTTTTTTAACATATTTATTAGAGCATAATTGCTTTACAGTATTGTGTTAGTTTCTGCTGTATAACAAAGCAAAAATGATTTTATACTTTTTTCAAATTGCATATGTTCTTTGACATGGCCTTGGATACTGTAGAGCAGAAGAGACTCCAGATTCTCCTTGGTCCGTCTCTCTGCAGTCAAAGTAACCCCACTTTTATCTGTATTGGGGAAGGTTTCAAATAAAAAGTGTTCCCGGAAAAGCAGTGACATTAGGTATTGCAGAGCAGAAGTACCTCTCCTAGATGTGCCAGACCAGCTGTTTGGCTTTTCGATCTGCATGTGAGATACGCCCACCAGGTTTTGAAATTAGTTACCTGAACTTTGAGGATTATTTTATAGTGAACTACATGTGACTGATGAGAATGTGGTGTATTTCAGCTGGATTAGGATTTTTAAAAGGAAGGAAGGAAGGAGGGAAGGAGGGAGGGAGGAAATTTATAACTACTTCACACCAGCTGGCAGACTGTACAGAATTCCCTTCTTAGTAGCACTATGTGGAAGATGAAGGGCACCGTAGCCCACATTTTATGCCAAGTTCTGGGGTGCCAGAAACTCTATTTCCAGTGAATCCTTATCACAATCCTATGACATTGGTATATTAGTTTTACTTTACCGATGACAAGTCTAAAACTCAGAGAGAAACTGAAAGAAAGGGATCTTGCAGCTAAGCCAAAACAAAGGCTTTATAATGCTTTCCTATTGCCCACACGGGTCCATCAGACAGATTTCAGACTGAGAAACGTTGAGGGGGGCGGGGAGTGGTATTTAGTTGAGAAAAACAGCAAAAAGTCTTTGGAAGCAAAAGTTGACCTAATGGCAGTCTTCTGGGTTGAGGTACATGGAATGGATACTTAGTTGAATGGTGGTGGCTAAGGAAAAGTGCCCGAAGCAGAAGATTTTAAAGGAATTTGAGACATTGCCATACTCTTCTCCTTTTACCCAATTCAACGCTACCTCAGTCCCCAACCACCAAATGTAGGAGTGAAAAACAATTGGTCAGTGCCGAAGCCAAAATCAACCTACTTCGCAATTTCATGTAAAGCTGGCACCATAGTGCTCTTGAACTCTGGTTTATCTGGGCGGCACCAGCACTGGATTTCCAAACCCTGCCTAATTTCATTACTTTCATATGCTTTCATTTCCCAAATTTCTAAGGACTCAAAAATGTCCTTTTGTGATTTGTCCTGTTGCTATTTGGTTTCTTACTGTTGTCATTGCGTCACTTGAGTATTTTCTCAGAGTCTTAGCAAAGTTAAATTTTTATTATGCTCCTTTTTGCATTGCAAGAAGGAAGGATCACCTAAATGGTATTTTAGTGCAGACTCACTGTTGAGTCTTTATAATAATTACATTCTCAGCAATCAGCAGTAGTGTCACATTTCAGAAGCCTTGGAATTATTTTGCTTGTTATGATTCAGATTCGATTTTTTTGGAATCTTATCTAAAATTAAACCACTTCCATGATAGTATGGTCTTAGAATCTGTCATAATTAACACTACCTTCTTTCTTTATATCGTTTAAACTTACTACAAAGAACTAACAAAGAAAGTGACTAGATTCTGAATAATTAATTCCTTATAAGACGTCATCATCTGGGAAGAAAAATAATTTAGACATTCTTACTAGTCCTTAAGATGTTATTTCTAAATGGAAGTACTGGGGTAATAATGCTTACCAAATTCCAATTTTGTTTTACCTGAAGAAAGTAATTTGATCTTTTAATTTTTTAATCATCCATGACAGGTGTCTCAGGTTTTCTTCCTAAAGGCTCTCATTATAGCACTTACATTCCGAGAATATTTTAATCAAGTTAGGAACCAATAGAATGTAAAGGGAAAAAACTGGCTTTTAACAGAGCATCACCTGACAGTCAATAAAGATGTTTTGAAACATTAATTCCTACCATGGAACAGAACCCAGTGCAGCACTATGGATTGCTCTCTGGAATAATTCTTTCCACCAGACCTGCAGGTCACCAAGAGTAGAGGTCTGTCTCACACCCAAACCTCTTTTCAGCTAGCTTAGTTTTTTTATCTCCTTTTACCAATGCCAACAGATTTTGTAGGAATTTGTTGTGTATCACACTTCATCTCATAAGCAAAGTGTTGTAGCTTTGGATAAACAGCAAAGAGACTATAAGCACATATGAAATAGCTTCTATCAAGAAATATGCTTTGTAATTATGAATCGTTTTGATATATTGTATGCTATAAACATCTGAACACATTCTAAGGTTGTAAGATACGAATTTCTTGTCAGGTATATGATGCTACCATACACCCTATAACAATAATCCTGTAAATGTTCATATTTTACTCTATTGCATTGACAATTTTATCAAGGGTATGTTTTCTGTCTGAGAACAAACCAAATTAACAAAATAAATACTTTCATTTCACATAAAATCATAATGTTAAAGTGAATCAATCATACAAAGATATTATTTATAAAATTTCTGATTTGTTCAGATGAATGGATCCCAAATAATAAAACTTGTCATGAAAATAATTAATATTAATAAATTAATATTCTGAGGCCCAAAGAGAATTGACTCAGATGTTTAAAAAAATTAAAATAAAACAATGCTCTGTGTTACATTTCTGTATCTGTGGGGTTTAGTTTTTGCCACAAGTATCTATCAGAGGCAACTCTTTTATCTTCTTAGTTTAGTGATTTGGAGTAGGAAGGAAGTGAAAGAAGTGGGAGATGAGAACAACACTGGTAAGAAATTTTGAAATCTAATAGATAGAAACCTAATAGTTTTTGAAAATCATGCCCAAAACCAAAACGTTTTCATTGTGAAAGAAAGAAACAACTTTAGTCAAGCTTTGTATAGTATTCAAAATATTTCCATGATGCAGTTTCATGGCATTTTTTTTTTTTAGTTACCTTTTTTTTTTTTTAGTTAATTTTTGAACCTAGGATTATATGTTGAATCTCAACAATGGTAAACCATGTGATTTGGAGAGCCATCTGGTTCAGCTAATTTCTAAGATGTTTGCCTCTTTGCTAATAGACTTCCAGACACTGAAGTTTAACCTAATTCCAATTATGCAAATAGAAATCATTCTTTGCCTAAGAATTACATCTTGATGTCACGTCATACCAGAGGTAAACATACAAGCTATAAATTGTCAAAGAGATTGGAAACCTTTAGCTAAAAATAACCATTATACATTCCAAGGTAGAAAGATAAGCTTGGATATTGAAATATTCAATAGTGGGGGAACATCAAAAACACCCCAAACAGCCCCTAAAACAGACCATTATTTCCAGTTTCTCAATTTCCCTGTCATTGCTGTCAATATTCCACCAGTTAGCCAGGATCACAAAATGAAGGGTTAATTCCATCCTTTTCTCGGCCTCCTAAACAAGCAGGCACCTTTCTTTTTCAGCTGTTTCCAAACTAACCTGATCTTTATCACTTCTTTCTAAGGGTATTTGAATAGGTTAATTGTGTTCCCTGTATACATTCCTTTTCGCCCAGGCAAAAATGTTGCTTGTGATGCTACATTGATATTTCTAAAAGATAGATAGATAGATAGATGATAGATGACAGTGATGGGGTTCAGGCAGAAGGCCCCAAGATGTGCCACTCTTGACATGTGGATTATTTTGAGCTGAAAACAATCAAGGCCCAAAAGACTCAGAAAGAACCTTTGAAATTCCTCCTTACTGCCTAAAAGAATTTAAGATAGGAGGCCTGCCCCAGGAAGAAGCTATCACCTTAGATAACTAAGTATGAATTAGGTGTGGTAGACAGGGAGGAGCCTAGCAAGGCCCATCTGATCAAAGTCCTCTCTCTGTCTCACTGTCTGTGAATGGCCCAGCAAACATTTATTTACCAAACATTAACTCTTTTTATCTTCCTGTGAATTACCTTTCTTCCCTTTGAAGTCTCAGAACCCTATCTCCTTCTCCTTGGTACAGAATAACATATATACCTCACTTTGCCTTGCTGTCTTTGGAATTCATACTGATGTGGATTCCATGTGCACATGCAATAAATTTGATTTTCTCCTGTTAATCTGCCTTATGTCATTTAATTGCTAGCCAAAAAAAACCAAGAAGGAGAAGAGGGAAAATTTCCCTTTCCCCATAGCTGATTAGAGAGAGAGAGATGATCTAGATAGATAGATAGACAGACAGACAGGGAGATAGACATTTGTATTTTGCACCCAAATGTAAAATGTATTTTTACTGTGGATCATAAATGTTTTTTAAAATTTACCAAAATCATATTTCTACTCATTCAAATGTAGAGTTATTCATTTGTTCAACATGTTAAGTACACTGATAATATATAAAACAATAATAAAATGATCTTTATCTTAGAGGACTTAGCATTCTCTTAAGAGAAATTGATATGTATAAAAACAATTTTAGTATGACATACATAAATTCTGGAATGTAGAATACAGATAATTCTCTGGGAACATAGAGGAGGAAGTAATAGCAGTTTCTTAAGACTCTTGTTGACTCACATTCTTCATTCTTCTAGTGAGAAATCAGCATGCTAAGGTTTAATTAAAATATTTTTAAGATGCTAGTTCCATGCTCGTTTTCTTCTCTTCTTTTAGTGGCATATGGTTATTGGCAAATAATGGAGCTATAATATAAAATTCTGTGTGGTGAGGTTGTAAAAATAATAAATTCTTTCAACAAGCTTGAGCTATTTTCAAATGGTATTTAGCCTCATACTTCAGAAAAACTTTATCTTTTTAGAGGAAGAAATTGTGGAAGAAAATTTACCTACATAAATTCTCCTTTATATGAAATGAGAAAACTTGGTCACAGTAATCTTTTATCATATTAATATTAAAATAATATGCAGATGTACTGCAGCATAATATAAAATTTTAACAGTATTGTACACAAAAAATTTCATATTAAATATTTTTTAAAAGGACAAGGAACTAATATTTATTAAGCACTTAATGTATACTAAATACGAACATTATACTTTAAATTTTTAAAATGTTATTATAGTAAGAACACAACATGAGATCTAACCTTTTAAATTTTGAGACAATTTTTAAGTTGGATGTACTGTTCTTTTTTTTTTTTAACATCTTTATTGGGGTATAATTGCTTTATAATGGTGTGTTAGTTTCTGCTGTATAGCAAAGTGAATTGGCTATACATAAACATATATCCCCATATCTCCTCCTTCTTGCATCTCCCTCCAGCCCTCCCTATCCCACCCCTCTAGGTGGACACAAAGCACTGAGCTGATCTCCCTGTGCGATGTGGCTGCTTCCCACTAGATATCTATTTTACATTTGGTAGTGTGTGTATGTCCATGCCACTCTCTCACTTCGTCCCAGCTTACCCTTTCCCCCTCCCCATGCCCTCAAGTCCATTCTCAACATCTCCGTCTTTATTCCCATCTTGCCCCTAAGTTCTTCAGAACCATTTTTTTTTTTAGATTCCATATATATATGTGTTAGCATACGGTATTTGTTTTTCTCTTTCTGACTTACTTCACTCTGTATGACAGACTCTAGGTCCATCCACCTCACTACAAATAACTCAATTTCGTTTCTTTTTATGGCTGAGTAATATTCCATTGTATATATGTGCCACATATTCTTTATCCATTCATCTGTCAGTGGACACTTAGGTTGCTTGCATGTCCTGGCTATTGTAAATAGAGCAGCAATGAACATTGTGGTACATGACTCTTTTTTTGAATTATGTTTTTCTCAGGGTATATGCCCAATAGTGGGATTGCTGAGTCATATGGTAGTTCTATTTTTAGTTTTTTAAGTAACCTCCATACTGTTCTCCATAGTGGCTGTATCAATTTACGTTCCCACCAACAGTGCAAGAGGGTTCCCTTTTCTCCACACCCTCTCCAGCATTTATTGTTTCTAGATTTTTTGAGATGGCCATTCTGACCGGTGTGAGGTGATACCTCATTGTAGTTTTGATTTGCATTTCTCTAATGATTAGTGATGTTGAGCATCCTTTCATGTTGGCAATCTGTATATCTTCTTTTGAGAAATGTCTATTTAGATCTTCTGCCCATTTTTGGATTGGGTTGTTTGTTTTTTTGATATTGAGCTGTATGAGCTGCCTGTATATTTTGGAGATTAATCCTTTGTCAGTTGCTTCATTTGCAAATATTTTCTCCCATTCTTAGGGCTGTCTTCTTGTCTTGTTTATGATTTCCTTTGCTGTGCAAAAGCTTTTAAGTTTCATTAGGTCCCATTTGTTTATTTTTGTTTTTATTTCCATTTCTCTTGGAGGTGGGTCAAAAAGGACCTTGCTGTGATTTATGTCATAGAGTGTTCTGCCTATGTTTTCCTGTAAGAGTTTGATAGTGTCTGGCCTTACATTTAGGCCTTTAATCCACTTTGAGTTTATTTGTGTGTATGGTGTTAGGGAGTGTTGTAATTTCATTCTTTTACATGTAGCTGTCCAGTTTTCCCAGCACCACTTATTGAAGAGGCTGTCTTTTCTCCATTGTATATTCTTGCCTCCTTTATCAAAAATAAGGTGACCATATGTGTGTGGGTTTATCTCTGGGCTTTCTATCCTGTTCCATTGAAATATTGATGCCTAAAACATATATCAATGAGGGAAAAGTATTTGGTAAATATAGCAGATTTAAAATAATAGAGACTAGAACTAGGTTTTAATTTTTCTTTCCCCGAAATGCGATGTACTTTTGGTTGACTGGATCTACATTAAGTGCCAAATAGAGAAATATTTTTATAAGAGGATTTAAAAAACACTTGAGAGTCTCTTTGACATAGTAAAAATTAGAATTCCAGTCAGATTGAAAAAGAAAACAGCAGAGTGTCCTTCGTCAAGTGTAACCAAAACATGCTACCAATCTTTAAATAGAGTGGTAAACCTTTCTTGAAACCTCATTAAACGTATCCTGAATGAGTAACGTATCTGTTCCCTTGGATTCTTAGTACATGCTTTTTGAAGAAATAGTATTTATTCTTTCTCCAATTAATTTCTGTCATTAGTCTTCTTTTGGAGTCCATTAGACGTTTCTGTATGGTCTGGTTCCATGCATAATTTTAAAGTTAAGGAGCTTCTCTGGATAGTTAAATGTATATGCATGCTGTCCTTCCCTACACTATTGCATCAACTAGAACATGTTTGCTCTGCTGTGCTGCATGAAGCTTTTTGTGCAACCTATTTCCAATGGCTGAATCATGTTATAAAGTCATGGGAAACTGTTTGCTTTATTTTGAGGAATCAAGGTCCAAAGTCCAGTCCTCTGAAGTTTATGCCCGTATTAGGAGGCTAACTGAATGACCTAAAAAAAGGGATTTTGTATTTTATTTAACTTTCTGAAACAGCTTAAAATTTTATTACTTAAAATTTCAATACATTACATTTATAGTAATAACAAGTATAAACCATGGTAATAAAATCTCCAGGTCACTAGTTTTTCTAGTGAAACAGTCTAGGTTTTTTGCTGAAAAGCCCTGGGTTTCTCATAATGAAGAGAGTGTGTTTGTGTGTGTGTGTGTGTGTGTGTGTATGTGTGTGTGTGTTATAAATCTATGAGAATTTTTATATGGCCAACATAAACTAGTTTATATTTTGAAAGTATCTATTTCCTTGAGAATTTTTCCTTTGAAGATTATGTAGCATTTTAAAATATAATCAATTTGTCTTAATTCTTATATCTCCTTGGTGTATGATATATGGTTAATTTATCCAGACCAAGAAATAATAGCTAACAACATGTATAAGAATTTATACTTTCAAAGACGTATCTCATACACTAATTACATATGATTCTCTTAATAATCATTTGAACTAAACATAGCATAAAATATTTTTGTTGCCGATTTACAGATGAGAAAACTGAGGCCTAAATAGGTGAAGATATTTGCTTAAGAATGTCGACCTTAGAAACAAAACAGTTTTTTTACCAACAAAAATGGGTTTGTTTAGGAATAGCAGAGAATTGCGATTCATGACAAGCAAGCTAAGACAAAAACCATAGGCAAGTCCAAGAAACAAAGAAGAGGAACATTATTTTATAAAGAAAAAGGAGGAATTGAGAGGGATTGTTTTGAACAAAATCCATTGGAGAAAAGTGAGAGTTCAGCATGATGACAGTTTCTCATTGGCTGAGTTGCTGGGATAGTTGATTTCTCATAGGAGATGCAGTGTACGTCTTTTCCTCTTGAGATGTAAAATTGATGATTCTTTCCTGATGATTCTTTTTTGGATCTGTAATTAACAATTCTTGCTATAATTGACTTCAAGTGGTACTACATGAGAGCTCCCCCTTCTGGCCTCCCACCTCCATTTTAGTGAGTTTCCTTTATTAATTTTCACAAGAACATGGTAGTAAGAGGTGGAGGTAGGGCATAAATCCATATTTTCTGACTCTAAATTCTGTGTTTTGCGTATAACCTGAATATTAAAAAAACCCCCAAAACCCAGCTGTGTTAGTCAGGATTCTCCAGAGAAACAGAACCAGTAACAGATACATAGATATATATAAAAGAAGATGTATTATAAGAAAAGGTTCATGTGATTATAGAGGTTTAGAAATCCCATGATCTGCCATTTGTAAGCTGGAGAACCAGGAAAGCCAGTGACGATGTGATTCAGTTCTTTTCCAAAGGCCCGAGAATGGGAGGCTTATGGTACAAGACCTGGTCTGAGTCAGAAGGTCCAATAACCAGGAGCACCAATGTTTGAGGGCAGGAGAATGTGATTGTTTTCAGTTCAAAGAGAGAAAATTCACCCTTCCTTCTCTTTGTTCTATTCAGCCACTAAATGGATTGGAAGATGTCCACCCACATTGGAGAAGGCCATCTTTTTTACTCAGTCTGTTGATTCAAATGCTTATCTCATCCTGAGACCGGTTCCTGTTCACCCCGGAAACCCTTAACCCAGTCAAGTTGACACGTAAAATTAGCCATCACACCAGTATTTTTAGCATAGTCCATGATTGCTGACAGTATGCTGAGATTCATTTTTTGAAAGCTCCGTAAAGCCCTATTTCTGCCCAGAGAGCTAAACCCTCCTTACCCGTCTATTTCTTCCCCACCCAGGCTGTCTGCTCTAGTGTTCCTCTGTCCTGAGTCCTATTTTAGTAGAATCTGAGAATGCACAGTAGTGGGAAAACCCTGTGAAACTCAGTGGTAAGTTAAAACCTAGGGAGGCTAATTTGGTCAGGGAATGACTTATCTAGAATTTCAGGGCCCGCCATTGCTTGCACTGTGCCAGGTGCTTTCTATATTGTAATTCTCCTGTTACATATAACAATCTATGACTTGGCATTTGCAACCCCACTCTAGGATGAGCTGAGATATGGAAGAGTTAAATTCATTGTTGCCAAAATTCCCTTGATAGGCAGGTGGGAGTCTGGGATTCAATCCAACATCCATGTGGCCTGAAGTCTAGGATCTTTCCATTATACCAGTCTCTAGGAATATGCTTGCAAAAGTGCTTTTTCTGAGATGTGAGTTTTCTGAAGAAAGTTGTTGAGTTGTTGTTAAGTTGTTGTTTTATTGACCTTTGTTCAAAGACATAGGAACATCTGCTGCTTTTTAAACAAGGACTTTGCATCAGCTATTATTTTCACTTACCTAAATAGAAGACCTGACATATACAATGAGCCTAGAACTTCCTCACTCAGATCATAGGAAAGGATTTGCTCTGAGAAGCAATGCAAACTATGGTTATCAAACAGGACTGGATTGAAACCAAAAGCAATTTTTATGACAACTGTCAAAGAAAGTCAAGGTTAAGCTGCATTACATGATGTTGGTTTATAGATTAGCTATACTCCATAGGCAAAATATTTAATTCATGACAGTGTTTGCAACCCAAGCAATAAGGAGAGAGCTTGCAAATCATGTACTGCTGGATAAGGGCAATCAGGAAAAAAAAAAAAAAAAACAGAGTGAGAACTGCTTGTTAAAATTTTAAATGGGTATCCGTCCCTTGAAAGAAATTGTTCAGAATTTCACACATAGTCACCAAAATAATATAATTTCTAATGCTCATACTAACAGTTCATAATTCATCTTTTTTAAAAATGCAAATTATCTCACTGATCTAGTAAAATTCTTTAACTCTATATTTATTTGATGGTTGTTTGTAGTACATGATAACTCAGTCAGATATGTTGAATCTAAAACAATGCAGATATTTTAGTAATAGACTAGTGTGAAGTCAGGGAGATGGACTGGTCTGTAACCAGTAGTGTTCACAAAATAAATCAATATCCCCAAATTTACAGAGAAACATATACAAGTAAATCTCATCTTAAATGTTCAATTTACAAGATAGACCAATTATGCTTTTTTTCATTGTAGAAGGACCAATTGCAGTCCTTCTAATACAGCTAAAACAGATTTCAGTTTGTCAAGACAGCAGGAATATTTATAGGCAAATTTTCTGGGTTATAGTGTTAAATTTGAAGAACACTTATATTTGACTATTAATTTCATTTTTCCAATTGCTTTAAAAGAATCCCCCCTTAATCCCTCTCTCCCAAAATGTCATTCTCCTGCCTAAATTTCTAAGTAAATTTGAAAGATATTTCTATATATGCAGCGTTAAATTATGTATCGATCAAACTTAAAGTATCAGAGAAAATGTTTTCTTCCAAAGAGCAACTGGCTTAAAAAACAGGCTAGGTTGAGTACCAATCTTCAGAATGCTTGGAACTTGTATAGGACCCCTGAGGAATTTCCCTGGGTCAGACAGCTCCTCTTGTTTAGTTAATTCCCTGGGAATTATAAACCTTCTTTTTTCTATAGTGGGAAATATTAACCTTTAATGGGATGCTCTTAAGTCAGGTAATAAAACTATACTGACTCTTTGTGTTTTGTGATTAACCTTCATTTTTCAAGTGGCTAAAGGAATTGAATAAATCCTTGAGATAAAGAGGTTTCCATCAAACATCTTAATCTGCTGACAGATAGAAACTAAAAATAAATCTGGCATAAAATTACTAGTGGAAAAGCCAAATAGAGAGACATGTTCACCAACTACCTGAGAATCCCCCAGAAGGCAATACACCTCCCATAAAGGAACAACCCTAATGTTTAAAACTACTGGTGAAACAGAATTTTCCATAAACTAAGGAAAGAATACAAATACTTTAATGATAAAACTACCAAAACATGTTTTTCAGCCTCAGGTTTATATGTAAATGAAATATGATTGTAATGTTTTGGTGCAAAAAATCCTATAGTAAAAGATCATAAGAAATGTTTTATGTAGACAAAAAAATTTATTTTTATATTTTGTTTAAAAAGTTACGGGGTTGACAACTTCAAAACTAATGTTGGGAAAATTAGTTAAATGTTTGTAAAAAATAAAATTAGATTTCTGCCTCACACAATACATATAAAACAATTCCAAGGAGATAAAAGAACTAAATGTTAAACCCACATAAGAACCACATATTAACAACCATAAAAGTAAAATGCACTGTAGTTATACACATCTATAACTTTGATTGGGGAAGATTTTTCTAAAACATAAATGCAAGCATTCATCATAAAAATATTCAGTATTTTCTGTAGAAAAGATTCCTTAAAGTTAAGAGAAATTATAAATTGGGCAACAATAAATAAAGGAAATATGAGGAAGGATTAACACTCAGAATATATAAAGAGCTCTTATAATCAATATGAAAGGACAACCAAATAGAAAGATGAATGAAAGAACAAAAAATGCATATGGTAGATAAACATATGAAAAGATAGTTTACTTCCTTGATAATAAGGGAGATAAAAATAAAAAACTGTTATATCTTTTTCTGACCCATTAGATTAGCAAAATATTTATAAGATTTTTAATATCCAGCATTGGAGAGAAAATGGATACATAAACTGTTGGTGGGAGTATTGTGTGGTAATGCCTTTTTAGAAGGCTGTTTAGCTAGAACATTTCTTATTTTAAACATTAATATCAGTATAAATTCCAGTAGTTATGATTCTAGGAATCTATTCTAAAAATCTAGTTTCTCATTATGCATAAAAGTATATGTGTTAAGAACTCAAATATGATATTACCCCTAATAGGGAGCAAAATGTTGAGATAATTTAGATTCTGGGTTCTATAGTCAGACAGAACCCAAATCCACTTAGATGAGTAATGTTCAATAAATTCTAATTCCAAATAATTAAAATTAAAAAAAAATGAAACCTAAATGTTCATCAATAAGGGAGTGTCTTAAAGAAATAAGGTGATCCACATTATGAAATATTTTGCAGCCATTAAAGAAAAACATAAAGAAGATACATAACAACTAACAAGTAAAATTTTCTAAGAGCTATTGTGAAGTGAAAAAAATGAAGTTGCAGAAAACAGACGCATTTATTTTTGAATTATACATAAGTATGTATGTATACAAATGTGTTAAAGTTCTTTGGGAATACAGAAGTGCATTATTTAAACATTTAATAACAAATATATATTAATGCATTATAAATATAATGAAAAGGGAAATATATTTCGTGAAATTAGTCAAATTACCATCTTTCCTTGCAGATCTTTACAGTTTGTACACAACGCTTCAATTAAAATTTTGAATTACAAAAATCACACCATAACTTAAGTCGCTAATTTACCAAAAAAAAGACACCAGTTTTACTATAAATACCCAAAGCTTTGACTTTGTTGGGGAAGATGCCACAGACCAATTTATAATAAGTACTTATGAACAAATTCATAATTCAAATTGGTTCTCTGTGAAGGGACAAATCTGCTTTCTGAAGAGTTTAACAAGTTATAAATGTTATATTAAAATTATATTTAAGGAGAATTCCACTTACAGTATGACAGTGTGGGGAGCATTGCTGACCCCATCTCCAGGGAACCTGGTAAAAAAAATATTTTTAAAGAAACAACCATTCAAAGTCTTTGGAAATGGCCTTAAAGGCATACAGCAAATGAAGAAACATTTATTCAAGAAAATCTACTAAAACTCACTAAGAACAGTGAGAATCTGTGGCATTTGAAACAAGATGGGTTTCCTCTCCCCTCCCCCAAGTCAGTGAAAGAGAGATGCACCTGAGAATACAGGGCTTCCTTCCCTCCCCAGCTTCCAGTTAGAAGTTTATCTTCCTGACAGGGGCAAGATGTCAGCATTTCACATCCTACCTCCACTTACCTGTTGCTGAGGCAATCTCTATCAAAACCCCAATGCCGGTTTTTTGCAGAAATAGACAAATGCTAAAATTCACATGGAATTCCAAGGGAACCCTGAATAGTAATAACATTTGAAAAATAACAAAGCTGAAGGACTTACACTTCCTGATTTCAAAATGTACTAAAAAGTTAAAGTAATCAAAACTTGTGGTTCTGGCATAAGAATAGACAAATAGACCGATAGAATAGAATTGAGAACATAAAAATAAACTCGCCTCTATGGTCAACTGATTTTTGACAAGGATGAGGAGACCATTCAATGGGGAAAGAAAAGTCCTTGAACAAATTTTTCCAGAAAATGGTAAATCAACATGTAAAAGAATGAAACTGGACACTTACCATGCACATATACAAAGATTTTTTAAAAAGAAAACAGAAATTGGACTTGATTAAAATTTAAACCTTTGGTTCATCAAAGGGCACTATCAAGAGAGTGAAAAGACAACCCATTCAACAAATGGTGTGGAAACAACTGGACAAACACATGCAAAATAATGAATCTAAACAAAGACCTTACACCCTTCACAAAACTTAACTCAAAATGGATCACAAACCTAAATGTAAAATAATGCAAAACTATATAAAATTCCTAGACGATAACGTAGGAGAAAACCTAGATGACCTTTGTTATGGTAATGACTTTTAAAGTACGACACCAATGGTACAATCCATGAAAAAAATAATTGACAAGCCAAACTTCATTAAAATTAAAAACTTGTGCTCTTCAAAAGACTATGTCAAGAGAATAAGACAAGCCACACAGACTGGGAGAGAATATTTGCAAAAAATATACCTGATAAAGGACTTATCCAAAACATACAAAACTCTTAAAACTCAACACTAATTAAACTCAGTAGTAAGAAAACAAACAACCCGATTTAAAAATGGACCTTAACAGTCCAAAGAAGAAATGCAGATAACATATAAGCATGTGAAAATGTACTCCATATTATATGCCAACAGGGAAATGCAAATTAAAGCAATGATGTATCATTACACATCTATTAGAATGGTCAAAATCCAGAACAGTGACTACAACAAATGCTGGCAAGAATGTAGAGCAATAAGAATTCTCATTCATTGCTAGTGGGATGCAAAATGTTACAGCCACTTTGGAAGACTGTTTGGTTGTCTCTTACAGAATTAAACATACTCTGACCAAATTATCCAGCACTGCACTCCTAGGTTTTATCCAAGCAAGTTGAAAACTTCTTTCTGCACAGAACCTGCATACTGATGCTTATATTCATAATTGACAAAACTTGAAAGCAATCAAATGTCCTCCAGTAGGTGAATGTACAGATAAACTGTTCCATCCAGACAGTGGAATATTATCCAGCACTGCAAATAAGTGAGCTATCAAACCATGAAAAGACATCGAGGAAACTTGAATGCAGATTACTAAGTGAAAGAAGTCAACCTGAAAAGGCTGCGTACTACATGGTTCCAACCATAGGACATTCTGGAAAAGGCAAAGCTATGGAAACAATAAAAAGATCAGGGGGTGCCAGAGGTTATGGGGAGGGTGGGATGAATAGGTAGAGCGTTAGGATTTTTAGGACAGTGAAAATACTTTGTATGATACCATAATGATGGATACGTGTTGTTATAGATTTGTCCAAATCCACAGAATGTACAACAAGAAGAGTGAATTGCAGAATAAGTTATGATCTTTAGGTGATTATGATGTATTAATGTAGGTTCACGCATTGTCACTAATGTACCACTCTCACGAGGGACATTGATGATGAGGGAGGCTGTGCATGTGCGGGGACAGGGAACACATGGAAAAATCTCTGTACCTTCCCCTCGATTTTGCTGTCAACCTAAAACTGCTCTAAAAAAAAAGAAGGTCTAAATTAAAAAAAAAAAAAAAGACAACTTACAGAATGGGAGAAAATATTTGTAAATCATACCTCTAATGTGGGATTAATATCCAAAAGATGTGACAGCTGTGACAACTCAGTAACCCAAAATAAGTAAAAAGAGTTTGAGCGCTTGAATAAGATATTTTCCAAAAAGATATACAAACACACAAATGGCAAATAAGCACATGAAAAGATGCTCAATGTAATTAGTCTTGAGTAAAATGCAAATCAAAACTACCATGAGATATATATCACACCCATTAGGATGTCTATTATTTTTTAAAAAACTAACAGCAAATAACAAGTGTTGGTGAGAATCTGGAGAAATTGGAACCATCATGCACTGCTGGTGGGAATACATAATAAATGGTGCAGCCGTTGTAGAAAACAGTTTGGTTTCTCCTCAAAAAGTTAAACCTAGAAGTACCATGTGACCTAGTAATTATACTTCCAGGTATATATCCAAAAGAATTGAAAACTGGGGCTCAAACAAAGACTTGTTTGCCAATGTTCATAGCAATATTACTCACAAAAGCCAAAAGATGAAAACAACACAGTGCCCATCAACAGATGAATGGGTAAACAAAATGTGGTATGTAGATACAATGGAATATGCTCAGCCCTTAAGAGAAATTAAGCTCTGATACATGCGACAACCTTGGAAACATTTTGCTAAATAAGCCAGACACAAAAGGACAAATATTGCATTTTTATGACTCCATTTATATGAAATACCTTGAATAGGCAAATTTATAGAGACAGAAGGTGGATTCGAGTTTATCAGAGGTTGGGGGTAGGGCAGACTGGGGGGTGAGGTATTTCTTAATGGGTACGATATTACTGTTTGGAGTGATGAAAAACTTTGGAAATTGAGTGGTGATGGTTGCACAATATTGAGGATGTAATTCATGTCACTGACTTGTACACTTAAAAGTGACTAAAATAGAAAATTTTGTTATAGATATTTTAGCATAATAAAAATAGTTTAAAAAAATCAAAAACTATACTATAGAAAACACTATTTAAAGAATGGAAAGACAACCCACAGGCTGGGAGAAATTATTTGTAAAACATATATCTGATAAATTATATATATCCAAAATACACAAGTAACACTTAAAACTCAACCAAAAGAAAACAAATAGCCCAATTTTAAAATAGACAAAAGATCTGAACAGACACTTCAACAAAGAAAATATGCAAATGGAAAATAAGCAAGTGAAAAGATTATCAGCATTATTGATCACTAAGGAATTACAAATTAAAACAATAATGAAATATCACTATACACTTATTAAAATGGAGAAAATCCAAAACACTGACAACACGAAATGTTTGTGATGATGTGGAACAACAGAAACTCTTATTCATTGCTGGTGGTAATGCAAAATGGTACAGCCACTTCAGATGATACTTTGACAGTTTCTTGCAAAGCTAAATATAGGCTTGCCATAAGATTCACCAATTGCTCTCCTAGGTATTTCCTCATATAAGTTGAAAACATACTCATAAAAACATACAAACATTTAGAAGGACTTTATTTATGATCATCAAAAACTGAGCACAGGGCTTCCCTGGTGGCGCAGTGGTTGAGGGTCCGCCTGCCAATGCAGGGGACACGGGTTCGTGCCCCGGTCAGGGAGGGTCCCACATGCCGCGGAGCGGCTGGGCCCATGAGCCGTGGCCACTGAGCCTGCGAGTCCGGAGCCTGTGCTCCGCGGCGGGAGGGGCCACAGCAGTGAGAGGTCCGCGTACCGCAAAAAACAAAAAAACAAAACTGAGCACAACCAAGATTTCCTTCAGTTGGTGACAGGATAAACTTGGCACATCATTAAAAGGAATATTATCCAGCTATGAAAAGAAATGAGCTAATAAGCCATGAAAAGACATGGAGGAAACTTAAATGCCTATTGCTAAGTGAAAGAAGCCAGCGTGACAAAGCTTTATATTGTATGCTTCCATAGGAATATGACATTTGGAAAATGCAAAACTGTAATGATGGTAAGCAGATCAGTATGTTGCCAGGAGTTCTGTGGGTGGCAGAGGAGAGCTGGTTGAATAGGCAAAACATAGGAATTTTCAGGACAGTGTAACTAATTTTGTACGATACAGCAGTGGTGAATACAAGATGTTCAGCATCTGTCAAAATCCACAGACTTTTATAGCACAAAGAATAAATCTTAATGTATACCAATTTTAATAAATCATTTAGGAGTTTGGGGGAGTCCCAGAAAGGAATGCAGAAACTGAGAAAAGAATTTAAATGTATTACAAATCCCAGTTGCGGGACATTCTGCAAAATATCTGACCAATAATCTGCAAAACTGTCAAGGTCATCGAAAACAAGAGTCTGGGAGACTGTGAAAACCAAGAGAAGCCTAAGGAGACATGACCATTAAATGTGATGTGGTATCACTGATTAGATCCTAGAACAGGAAAAGGAAATTAGAACACAGTTAAGAAAGATAAAAGACAAACCAAGAACTGGGAGAAAATATGTGCAATACACATTTCTGATAAAGAACTTCTATCTAAAATAATACAAATAACTCTTAAAACTCAACAACAACAAACAAGAACTAAATTTAAAAACTGGGCAGGGGTACATTAAAACTCTCTGTGCTATATTTGCAATAACTATAAATCTAAAACTGTTCTAAAATAAAAGTTTATTTTTAAAGAATTCTTAATAGTTTCATATCCACTTAAAAAACAATCCAAATATAAGGTTTCATTTCATGTTAGAATAAACAGGTTGAGACAGAGCAATTAAGTTCATTTATGTTGCATTATTCCCAAAGAATGAATGGTAGGCTCCTGCTTGTTTTATTTTTCCCTAAAGCCAAGGGATATGTGTGTGTTTGGGGGTGGGGAGAGGACAGTGGAGGAGATAATATATAACATTTTTTTTGATTTTATTATGCTGTTTTTTCACTTTTTAAATTTCTAAAACCAGAATGTATTCTACAATAGATGGGAAGATTTAATATGGTAGAGTTTTTGTTTAGTTTGCTTTGTTTTCCTTTCTGAAAAGCAGTTACTAAATCAGTTGTGTATCTTACAATCCATGCTATTTTATAATTGAAGAAAGATGGTATATGAACTCCATACAAGTGTAAAGAAAAATAATGTCCATACTAAAAGAATCTTTTGGTTCCTGTTTCAGTTCATATGACAGGCTAGCTTTTCCCCGAGGAGGAAGTTTCATTTGTTTATTTTTATACTCACAGTGGTACTTTGTGAGTGCACAGGTCAAGGTTTGCTGAACACAGTTTTCCACTTTACCTTTAAATACTGTTTTACATGCATGTGCCCAAGGCCTTCTAACTGTCACTAGCCAAGTTAAGAAATACTTCAAGCTGGTGGTAGCTAAATGGCTTATACTTTTTGGTTTCATATCAATCCTGTAGATAATTGAGTGTGATAGTTGGATAATATCAATACTGAAACCTGTCCCAAACCTCAGCAAAAGTGCAAAATAGTTGAAATTTGCATTATTTGCTAGGCACACTCTCTTATACATGAAGATAACCGTCCATTCTCTCCTTAAAGCCCTTAGCTGTCCATGTGACTCCTTGAAGTGGGTAGCCTTCTACTCCCCTCAGGAAAAGATTTTAATCTTCAAATTTCCTCTCTGAGTTCTCTCATCTGTAGTTATTCTTTTAGAGACTCCTCCATACCTTCAGAACTTACAGATATGATCGTTGACAATGTACTAATACTAATATATTAATACAGGGTCAGCAAATTACTGCTATGGGCCAAACCAGCTTGCTGCTTGCTTTTGTAAATAAAGTTTTATTGGAATGCACCCACACTCATTTGTTTAACATTGTCTATGGTTGCTTTTGCTCTGCAGTGGCAAGCAAAGGTGAGTATTTGCAACAGAGACCACACAGCCCAAAAAGTCTATCTGGCCTCTTACATAAAAAGTTTCCTGACTCATGTTTTAATCTATCATTTGTGTTGGGATATAGGAAAAGGGTCTTGTAGAAACAACCCATTAAGCAAAAGTTGTGATAATAATGTTGAGATAGAGTTTATGAAATGGAGAATTCTGAAAGTAAAGTCAGCCAGTATTTCGACAAGATACCTTACCCATATCATGCTATACTTAGGACTGAGATTGAGAAATATTGGTCAGATTGCAGCAAGATTCGGTGAATTTCATAAATGTTATTTTCTAAATAGTTCATGTGAATCCAGATAATGATCATTTAGTGGTGTACTTTTTTCTTTCACTTTTTTTTCATTTTTAATGACATTTATTTGTTTTCTTTCTAATTTTACAAAAAATGCATGTTTATTGCAGACAGCTAGAAATACATAAAAGCATAAAGTAAAAATTAACAATCATCCATTATCCCGACCCGCCAGAGATAACTGTCATTAGTGTTTTGATGAATTTCCTCCCAGTATTTACGTATTTTTTTAATTGAAGTATAATTGACCATGATATATCTAGTTACCATCTGTCACCATACAAAAGTATTACAATATAACTGACTCTGTCCCCCGTGCTGTACATTTCATCCCTGTGACTCCTTTATTTTGTAACTGGAAGTTTGTACCTCTTAATCTCCCTCACCTATTTCACTTATCCCCCCAATCCCCTTTCCTCTGGCAACTACCTATTTGTTCTTTGCATCTATGAGTCTGTCCTGTTTTGTTACGTTTGTTAATTTGTTTTGTTTTTCAGATTCAACATATAAGTGAAATCATATGGTATTTGTTTTTCTCTGTCTGACTTATCTCACTTAGCATAATGCCCTCTAGGTCCATCCATGTTGTCACAAATGGCAAGATTTCATTCTTTTTTATGGCTGAGTAGTATTCCATTGTATATATACCACATCTTCTTTATTCATTCATCTATTGACAGGCACTTAGCTGAATATAATATCCACATAGTGTGTTGTGCTGTGTTGTGCTGAATGTTGAACTTTCAGAGAAACTCACAAATTGGAGCATGTCTAAAGGAAACCAACCAGAATGGTGAAGAGCTTGAAACTGTCACAAAAATAAAAGCAATAAGAAAGGGACTATTTAATCAGGTGTCTTCAAATGTTTGAAGGGATGACCTAAAATTTTATCCTTGCCTGTAGCACTGATCTTTGGTTCAAGATTAAATAAACAAGCAAACACACAAACAAAGGAATAAAGAAACAAATAAACCATTATAGTTGACTCAAAAGAGAATTAGCTGAATTAGGTGTACCTTCATTACGATCAGGATGATAAAAGCAAGACAATGAACAGTCATTCAAGGGTTGGAAGTTCAACTAAGTTTTTCCTAAGATCCCTTCCCTAGAAAATTCTAAGATTCATAATCCTTTAGATTTCAGATGCTGTGTTGTTGATGTGGTTTAAAGAAAATGCCTCACTACAAGCATCTTTCCATAACATTCCCAATTCCTTCACAATCTAGCTCCTACCCACATATCTACCTTTGTCTTCTAGTATACAAGACTTTCATCTCACAAAACTGGGGACACTTGATCATTTCTTACCTACAAAAATAACAATTTCATATGTTAAATCTAATAATATAAATTTTCTCCAAGCATGATATAAGTTTTCTCCAAGCATGCTTTAAATACTCTAGCATCTAGGCCTATATGGTTCCATTTCTTCAACATGAGGTAATTCTCCAAGACATTCTCTCTTCACTTCTGCTCATCTAAAGACTACCTTTCTTTTAAAGTTCTGTTTACTCATTCATCCATGCAGACTTCTTTAGTGTTTCCAACAATCTGATTGTATCTACTTCTGCACAGTTTTATGATTTTTCACCCAAGACAAATGATAGTATTCTATATGGTTATTTGCCTTTTCCTATAAAAGCCCTTGTTCTTATGAGTGTCATAACCCAGCTTACACCTTACTACTGTGTGCCTTCCCACACATTAGGGGATCAACACATAGCTGCTGACGATAAAGCCAAAAAGTCCCAACCACAATGCCTCTGAATCGAACTGCTTCTGAATGAAACAATATAATGAGATGATTCCTCACAGATTCTCTGACCCATGACTCACTATGAAATGTGATTATTATACAGTTCTCATACTTTGCAGTTACCAGAGACAAAACTGAGCATTTGTAGGTACATGCATATTAGGAAGGCTTTTGGCAGTGCTGTTACTGAGGTTGTTTGTGCAGAATTATGAATTAAGTAGTTCTGCCAAGGCAGATCTAATATTCTTTTCTGTGCAGTGAAGTAAATCTTCAGTTTCTACATTCACTTCCTTTTTCATCCCTTTCTCTCTCCGAAATTTGTTTTGCAAGAACACTATAATGCATTTATCTTTTTCCCTCAGCTTGTGAAATTAGTCATCCCTGGGATGCAGAATTGAGAGGTGTCCTATTACACCCATGGGATTACAGGCTTTATGAATCACTCCGACATGAGAAAAATGTTTGTATAAGGAACACTAGATTTATGTGAAAAGGGTACAAAGACTTTTTAATAACCCTGGCTCTCGGTTTGGACAGGTCTACAAGGGAGAATTTCTATACATGCAGCCTGCAAATTACGTATCACTGGCAACATTTAAATGTGAAAATACCCTCATGCAGGTAGGTGCTTTTTTGTTTTTTTTGTTTGTTTGTTTGTTTTTTGCGGTACGTGGGCCTCTCACTGCTGTGGCCTCTCCCGTTGCGGAGCACAGGCTCCGGACACGCAGGCTCAGCGGCCATGGCCCACGGGCCCAGCCTCTCTGCGGCATGTGGGATCTTCCCAGACCGGGGCACGAACCGGTGTCCCCTGCATCAGCAGGCGGGCTCTCAACCACTGCGCCACCAGGGAAGCCCAGGTAGGTGCTTTTTAACTGAGAATTTACAGTGCACATTTTCATTGGTTTCTCCCCCTCAGAAACATAAGACTTTAACACGTTGGAAGGGAATGTCTTTAAACCTCAGATCAGTGCGTGGCAGACCTTTAAAACTGGAATTACAGTTTCCGCAAGCATAGGGACATATGTGGCGTAGAAAAGAAATAATTTTCTTTAAAGAAAAACTAGTAGGATGAGTTGCCCGAGAGTGAATATGAAATGCTCTGCACATCTTTCAGAATGCCACAGCAACTTTCTAAAACTTGGATGGTTAGCTATATTCTACTTGAAATCAGGGGTTTCGTTTTATTAGCCAGAAGTTCTAGAGTTCTAAATTCATTATGGTCAAGACATTGTGTATGTGTGTATTTGTCTGTGTGTGTGGTGTTTATAATTTAATTTACATTCACTAAAATAAGTTTTAGTTTATTAAGAAAAAAATTTGAGAACACTGGTGGCTCCTTGTTAGTCAGGAACCACTGGAATTTCACTAAATGATTTTTAGTCTAGTGAGGTGCTTTCTTAAATGAAATGGCCAATACTGGTGACTTGGAGTTTTGGACCTAAGAAAAGTGTGGTTTGTGGTTAAAAACCCTAAGACTTCTAGTTCTCTAAAAGGTCCTCTTTGGTGCTCCTTTTCTCTCCATCTTGCTTTTGAAGTGTTCTAACATATTTACTTTTCAAAAACTGCTTTCATGAAAATATCTGAAGCTCTTTCACATCAATGGAAATGACTCATTGAATAAAATACCTGAGCTGCAATGGGGATTTGAATCCAATCAAATCCAACTCCTTGATAATTCTAGAGAAACAAGACATCATCCAAAGAAGTTGTATGCAACCAAATTATTGAATATCTAGACTCATGAAAAGTATGTCATTCCTTCTCACCACTGCCCTTTTAACTCTGTTGTATCAAATACTTCTTCCCTGTTCTGGGATAAACTCTTAGGTTGAAAGTATTGCTTTTCCAGCTCCTATTAGATATTAATGAATAGTGTGAGTGAATAGTCTAATTTTTCAGCCATTAAAAAGCTTAATGTTTGTTTCTCACAGTTCTGGAGGCTGAGACGTCTAGGATCAGGGTGCTGGTCAATTTGGTTCCTGGATAGGGTACTCTTCCTGGCGTGCAGATCCGCACCTTCTTGTGTCTACACCTGGCAGAGAGACTGCTCTCTCTCTTCCTCTTTTTGTAAGATCCCCAATCCAAATGAATTAAACCCCACTCTTATGACCTCATTTAACCTTAATACCTCCTAAAAGCCCTGTCTTCAAAAGGCCCCGTTGTCACTTTGGGGGTTACTGCTTCAACAGGTGAATCTGTGGGCACGATGGGGATGGGAGGCATAATGCAGTTCGTATCAATTCCAAAGCTTCCCTCTTTTGTCTAATTCATAACTAAAGTTTTGGGACGGGATCAGCTTTGCTCAGGTCTATTTGATGATTCTTCCTGGCTTTTGCATTCCTCTCCCATCACAAAGCTGTCCCTTTTATCTGGGGGAGGGGGTACAGATAGAAAAAAAAAAGAAGGGGAAGTGGTATCATGTAGTTCTCTCTTAGCTGTCCATGCATGTGGGCAGATCTTCAAAAGTTAGTAATTTTTAGGGTGTCTTTGAGGGTTCTTCAAAGACACCTGCCATTATCAAGAGATCCCGCTGCAGACTCCATGTGGCATGATGTCTCCTCTAGTTGACTGTGTATGACACCTTCCTCAGTCTCTGCTTCCAGATGTTCCGTAGAGGCTCTCCCTGCTGTGTCCCTTGCCCCTCTAATGACCTTCTTATTCCCGCTCCCTTTTCAGATAACTCAAATCCAACTTTCTCTGTGTGTCCTCAGAAATATCTGCTAGCTTGTGAGAAACAATAATCCTGTTCCAAGCACTTAAGAAACTCCAGTTTATTTTATTATCACACAACTTCTTTGAATTATTTCCACAGAACCACAGAAAAATTAGTTACACAGCAATGAACACTCAGTAAGTGGTAGAGGTGAGATCTGAACTAAAGCAGAAGCACTTCAGTCAGAATATACATGCTTAACCATCCTACCACGCTGAGGGAGCAACCAGGGGTGTTTCTTTCCCTCTAAGTCTGTCCTCACTCTGTCATCTGAGGCAGCTCTAGTCTCGGTTACCTTTCCATGCATAAGTCAGAAAACCCAACCCAAGGAGCAGGTGCTAGGCTCTGCAAGGATTCCCTAGGAGCCTGCCTCACCAGATTTGTGTGAAAAGTACCACCTGCTCTCCCTTGTGAGGAAGAGGAGAAAACCAGGATCATAATATCTCTGAAGAAATTCTCCTTGATGAACTCTCATAGGGTCCACATAGTTTTGCTGGGCTAAAGATCAAGGAAGAAATTTGGGAACCCCTCATTTGTAAATCCTATTCAGATGGCCTAGAACCCCCCATTAGAACATCAGGGTCCTTGGTACCTGACACTTTCAGCTTTGAGGTCTCAGCTGAAACTGCCGAGAGAGGAAACATCCCATTTTAACGTTCTGTTTAGCAAATTGCTCAGCATCATACAAACAGCTATTGCAAAGCCAGAAAGTCGTCACCTGTCTCGAAACAAATTAAGTTATTAAATCTTTTTTATTAGAAAACATTTTTTTTCAGGGATCAAACCTAAAGGGTAAAATGGCAATGTATGTGGGTATATTCCTGTGGGGTGTTTATGTGTATGAGTTTAATGTCTGCTATCCTTTCTCCCTTTTTCTAATAACAGCAACCTGATTTTCTTCTAAGGAACTTCTCTGCCCGTACCTTGGGCTATGTAATTCAGGCAAGGTGTTCCCAGTTCCCATAGTTCTAGGGATGAATATGTGAACTCAGTCCAGCCAATCATCAAATTCTATTTCTCTGACAGCAATAACTGGCTGAGGGATTTACAAGTGACATGATTTAGTTCAGTGAGAACTTCCTTAGACTTATTCTGGAATTTTTGGAAAGCAAGTGCTTTATTTATTCTGGGCTTACTAAACTGGTTGAATCTAATTGGTAGTCAATTTTACCACCAATGGAGGTGACCTACCTAAGTAAGAAGCCAAAACATAGAAAACAGTCCAAAAAGAGAAAAAGAATCATGTTGGTGTAATCAGAAACACTAGATCCAGTCATGTCAGATGCAAAAGACCTGAAATTTTCAATTGTATTGAATTAATACATTCATTTATCAATCCACTCGCAACTAAAAGATCATAATCAAGTATTGTTTTCAACATTAGTGAAAGATAAACAGTTTTCACGGGGGCTATCATTAAGTGTTGATTGATCTTCCTGACACTCCTGAAATCACATTTCACATGCAGTTGATTTCCCTATACCTATGCTCCAGGCACCATCAATGCCCTATCTACATCTCTTTGGTAATCTCATTTGTTCAGAATGATTGGCTTCCACCTTCAAAGACCCAAGTCTCTGCTTGAGGGTTTCAGGCCATGGAAGATTTTTCTGCTCATTTGTTGATAGGTCAGGATTTCTGGGCAGTTTATGCCTCCTGGGGGCAGTCTCCAACAAATGACTGTCAGAAGGTAGTAGATAAATACCCTAGTTCCCTCACAACTTATCTGAGATGACACACAGCCTACCAGAGGTCCCTAGCTAGATTGAGCCGCTATACTCACAGAGGTAGCCTGCTCAATAATAAACTATTATTATTGGCTTCCTTTTTTATCCCAATTCACCAGTTGCCACTTCCATATTGGTTTCTTGAGATCACCTCCCAAATAAACTACATGCACTCAGGGTCTATTGGGGGGAAATTCAATCAAAGACACTTTGCCTTGGCTATATGTCCTCCAACACACATACATGTGTAGTGGTGATTATTCATACTATCACTGTACATAGACAGGCATCACTACCCTTGGGTTTCAAAAGCACCTCAAGTACCACTTCACCCCTGATCTATCTCACTGGGGCAAGTGAAAGGCAGAGAGGATCTCTTTAGTTGTATCCTTTTCACTTTTGAGGCTCCTAACCACTCTATACACAGGAGGACCTTATCCCAAGACAACATCTTATCCTGTCTCCCATAATTGCCCTAACCTAGACAGACACTAAGACAGAGGAGTGAGACAGGTAGCCCTCTTAGAGAAAGGAATCACAGACTTATCCTGAATCTCTGAAAATCAGAGACTCTTCCTTCCTACCTAAAGGATATGGGACAAGAAGAGATTTTCCATAAAATTAATCATGCATTCTGGGGTAATTGTTTTTAATTCTCCAGTTCTTTTTTTTATTGAGATATAATTGACCTGTAACACTGTGTAAGTTTAAGATGTACAACGTGTGGACTTGATACATTTATATATTGTAATATGATTACCACCATAGCATTATTTAACACATCTTTCACATTGCATAATCATCATTTCCTTTTTGTAGTGAGAACAATTAAGATCTAGTCTCTTAGCCGCTTTGAAATTTGTAATACAGTATGGTTGACTGTAATCACTATGCTGTGCGTTAGATCTCCAGGACTTATTCATCTACTAATTGCGAGTTTGTACCCTTCAGATTTTTCAGGCTTTATCCCACTATTCAATTACCAGAAAGCAAGTTACCTAGGTCCTGACTAGATCCTATGATCAATTACATTCTAGGACAATTTTGAAAGTAAAATAAAAAAAAAAAAGCAAGTGTGATATCATAAGTAAACAACAAATCTCTCTTAAAACTTTGTCTAATATGACTGGTTTCATGGTGGGCCTCTGCTGACATTCACAGGTCATGTCCCATGCTAACATTCCCGCCCAGTCCCTGATGTTCTGCTATTTAGATGTCTTGCTGGCTCCCAGAGCCAAAGCTTGTAGCTGCTGAACTCACGGTGCATTTTTTGGCTACAATGAGGCATGCTATCTCTCTACCTTCTTGATTCAGTTTCCTCACAGTTCCTGATGGATCTAGAACAGTATGCCATCTCTCCATCTTAAACATAGCCTCCTACTTGGCAGCCCACCAATCACCTGTGCTCTCAACTCACTGTCCACACTGCATGGGACATCAGAGAGGCTCTGAAGCGACCCTAGAAATTCTGTGTCTGACCATGTCACTCTGTCCTCCTAAATGAACCAGGCTGCCCCATGGTGGTGTGGATATCTCACACAGCAATCTCCTCCTTGGTACACAGCTATGAAGAAGGGGAGTAGGGCAAGAATACACTGCCCTTGGTGTTACCATCATTTACCAAGCATACTGCCTTTCTCTGGGTCAAAGCTGGAAGAGGAAAGTCTGGATATAGCATCTGACCTCTTGGAAACATTAATATATTTTCCATTTTTACCTTTCTAAATACATGAACTAATAATCTTGGCACTAATAGACCTAAAGTATCCATCTGCTGAAGGAAGATTAGAATTTATTACAAAAGGAAACCATTTATTACATTGAGAATAAAAGGAAGAAGGAGATATTCTGCTTCTGATATGCAAATCAGATAATGCAGTAAGAAAAGTGCCTTGTAAGCCAGGACATTGTCTTGAAAAATGATCTCCTAAACTTTTTTCATCTGTTTTCTTCACAGTTCTGCATTTCAGTAACCAAGCCTGAAGGATCAGAGTTTCCATTCAGTGTAGAGAAAATACCCCTGTCTATTAAGATTTGAGAGGAGGTCAGAGACACAAAAGAGGATGAGGCAGAGGGGAAAGCTCCCAGCTGAAGGCAAAAGAAGGGGAGGTGGGAAGATAACAGAAGAGGAGAGAGAAGAGATATTGATTGACTAGAGGGCAAGACTGTCAGACATGTTCTCAAGACTTTTTCAGGTCTTGAGCTTTGATCATCCATACCAACCCATGATCTTGCCAGGCAGAAGGGGACCCTGAGATTCAGCTGTTCTCATCACCTTTGGTTTCTATGTGGCATAAAAAGGACTTGGACATGATTGAGAATCTGGTATGGAGTTTAGCAGTTGGGATAGCTTGGACAGAGACAGACGGCCTTAAAGAAAGAGCTACAGAACAGACCACCAGATGGAGCCCAAGTGAGCATCACAACTTGACAGCAAAGGGGTCTATCGTACCGTCAGGGACTGAGGTGAGGCTGGGCCCCCATTTCTTTATCTCACCCACTGGACTTTTTTTCCAAGCTCTCAGAAAGAACATCCCACCCCAGCTGCAGATTGGTACAAATTGCTAAGTGAACAAGCATCAACAAGGTAGAAAGAGAACATTGCCACAGACACAGGGGTGGAGGACATGAGGTGGGGTGGGGGCAGAGGTAGCTGTGTCCAAAGATAGCAATGCTTCCCTCTCTCATCCCTCACCCCAGAAACTCAGTCACTACTTTGGAATAAAAGCAAAGGAGAAGAGGTGACTCAAACTGAGCTTTTCTTTTTTTTCCAGAAAAACTGAGTATTAATTTACCTAAAGGAATTATATACATTATCTAATTGGGTTAAGTTTTAAATTGGATTGGGTATTTAGTCATTTCTTTTCCCCCATCTCTGGTGGACGAGGGTTATCTTTGCCCATATGAGTTATAGCAAGAATTCAATTTTTGAATCCTATTACATTAGGATTCTCTCTCATATATATTAGACTCAAAATCCCATCCAATCACTTGCTTCTCCATTTCAACAGCCTAGATAAAGAAGTAAAACAGGACATATGCTTCACTAAGTCTAGTTTGGGCTGTTTTTTAGGAATAACGAAATCTGCCTCCAAATCCTCATTAGCTGCTTGATGAGCTGAACCAAGCAATGGGGAAACCTTCACAGTTAAACATTTAGCCTGAGGCCCACAAGGCCAAGTTCTTCTTGCTTCTTTTTGTCCTGACAGCCTCCTGTTCCCTTACCCTATTGATATCTTTAAGTAGTGGGCTATATAGACACAGCACAATCCAATCCCTGTGTTAGAGGAAAGAAAAGAGAGGTACGCATATAGGTCTAATTATATCCTATATCCTATTTATCCTTCCTATTAAAGACTCAAGTCAGTTTTGTCCCCCCAAGTCCTTATAGGGAGTGAGGGCATGACCTGTACACTAGGTAGCAGTGGATCCACTCCCTTCCTCTCCTTTCTGCTTTTTCTTTAAGACATAACCAAGAGTCCTCCCTGAAGAATTTGGTTGCTAGAGCAGTGTGGCAACACGATCCTCTGCTCGCTGCCTAAGAATATTTGCAGGCAAGGTGCATACAAGTTGAGTCCTCCGTGTGATTTTACTTCAGTCGTGAAAGACTCCATGAAGCAAACTTTGTGCACACTTTTTTCCATGCTTCTCAACTGGGGTATGAGTTTTTGCATGTGTGGGAGTGAGCCAGCAAGGGTGAGAAATCACCAACTAACACTTTCCCAAAGAATCAATTATACTTAAAGACTTGACTAAAAATCATTATTGAATTCACATGAATTTATGCTGAAGCAGCACTTCCAAGTAATTTCAGACTTGAAGTGGGCAACTTCAAGCTAAAGTCCCAAGCCATCCCACACTCTCTCCCACCCCCTCCCACCGCCCTCCATTCCTCAGAGACACAGGCTGTGCCCATCCCCTGCCAAACGTCCTCATTTCGTAGAGATTAGAAGCTTTGGGTTTCTTGGAATAGGCCCAGACTCAAGAGCGGACATATTTAGGAGTAGAGTTGCTCCGGGGAAATTTTCGACTACTATAGTCCAACAGTGAAGCTAAGTCAGAATTGGGGGCAGCATATTATGGTATATACGTTCAAGACAATCCGACATGCAGGTTCTTGATACAAATTCTCAGAGGCAGACTTCTTGAATATTTAGATATAAATTATCCATATTCAGTGAGCTAAGCAATACCAATTAGGTTTTGAAAGAAAGAAGATTAGAAATTGTACTCATATACACTATGTTATTATTTGGGCCTGACTCGTGTGTGTGTGTGTGTGTGTGTGTGTCCATTTTCTACTCCAGAGTGGAGTTTGTTCTGCAAGCTACCGGCTTGGTTAAAAAGCTTTGGAAACATGAGTGCAGCTCCAGTCATAACATTTAGACCTTCATTTCAATCCCATAATAGTTAGCTTAAGTAATGTCTAAATATTTCTTTAAGCCACAATATCCTATTTTCAGCAATGGACTCTAAATCATAATACACTGTATTTGACTCTATTCTGACTTGGAATAAGACCCTGTGTGGAATGGTTGTGAGCTCCTTTGAGATTTGTTAACTACACCAAGGTATAAAGTACGACTGGCAAAGGAAATATGTTTGAATCCTTGTTCTGATGGAATAATTTAGAAAAAAAATGTTATCCATATGCTCTGCATCTGATCTGGTTCTGTCTTCATATCTGCTTCACACTGAGCAGAAGCACCTTTGTGCCTATTAAAAGGCCAAGAGCTGTCTTTGAATTTACAATGATGTGCAATTAAGGAGAAGTTATTTCAGTTATCAAAAAAATACAGTAACTCAACTGGTCATAGTTAAGAAAGTGTATAAATTCCAAAGACATTCAAAACATCT